>NC_087366.1:47813457-48116487 GCF_030014295.1 Loxodonta africana
GTTTCAAAAATGCACCAACTCTTTAAAGACTAGGCCATATGCTTGAATAAAGGACATGTTTTGTTGAACTCTTAGCAATTTGTGGTGGGTGTTCTAATAGGTCCGACTTTATGACATACCTGGAGTTCAATAATCAAATGCAAGATGGCAGTATATGTGGTAACTAAGCCAAACTCTGCCGTTGGTCTTACCAAGGAAACCAGGCAAATACGCCTCCTGCTCTCCATCCCAAGACTGTCTTCATGCCTGTACTAAAAACATAATGACGAGTGCAGTAATTTGATCTCCATAGAGCACTATCTTTATAACACACAGTGAAGCACAGTTAAAGAGAAAGATTAAAGGGGATAAGAAACTGTCCTTTGCAAGGAATTCCCCTCTTTTCTTACCCTCCTCTCCCACTAAAAACTGAATAAAGTTACCCAAAAATGGAGTCCAAAACCACAGAATTTTGAAATTCTGAAGTACTGAAAAACCTGCCAAATGGTAATTAGAGCTGAATATCGTTCTAAGCAATCCAAAACTAGAATTTCAGGCTGTGGGCAGCTGATAGCCCAAAGAGAAGAGCCATCCAATGCGACAGCCTACGTCTGTCTGTACTGTAAAATTTTACCTTTCCTAATGGTGGAAGTCTTCGGGCTGAGTCTTTATATAAGACCAGGCAGTGTTTCGTTCTCTTGTACACAGGGTCGCTATGAGTCAGAACCAACTCATGGCACCTAACAACCTAACAACAATAAAACCAAAGCTATTAAAATTGTATTACATGTTTGTATTGTTTGACATGAATTACTACACAAACTTGAAAACGCCTGATCAAACCATCGCACAGAAATGCAGTGTCAAATTTTCCCGTTTTTTTTTTTCTTCTGAGAAACATGTGGTTTTATATAGGAAATATCAAAGCAATAGTAGCCCAGCATTAAAAGATGGGACCAGTTCTCCATCTGTGCCATCAGCCTTTCTGCATGTCAATACTTCATGCATGTCATCTCTGCTACCCTTTCACTATCCTTGTTCATCTATGTATATGTCACATTTTCTTTATTTTTAAATCTCTCCATTTAAGATCCTCTACAAAGTAAAAGTTGTCTTGTTTGTCTTTGTATATATCTTACCCCTAATGCCTAGCACCATATTTTGTCTAGCATATTTTCTTCCCTGCAATTAAAAAAAAAAAAAAACATTGCCATCGAGTCAACTCTGACTCACAGTGACTCTACAGGACAGAGTAGAACTGCCCCACTGGGTTTCCAGGGTTGGTGGATTCAAACTGCCGACCTTTTAGTTAAGCAGCTGTAGCTCTTAACCACTGTATCACCGGGGCTCCTCACCAGCAACAGCAGTGTATAATTCTGTGAGTTTTAAAAAAGCCTATATCAAGTGAATCACTGTCTTAAAAGTCTTTAAGATAATTTAAAAAATGGCAAAAAATTCAAAGATGTTGTCCACAAATAAGACGGTAAAGTTTGAGTAGAGCGAAGCTCCTAACATGTACTAATCACTATTAAGTGTAAGACACTGAGCTTGGCAACGTAAACACGCACAAAAACACAGAAGACTGTCTCTAGAGCTTTCGGTCTAAGGGGGGAGATGGATAAGTAAAAGACTACACGTTACATAAGGCAGATGACGTAAGTGCTAGGGAGAGATACAAGGAATATAATTTAAGAAACAAAGCAACCCGTGTGATTTTTAGCTCTAGAACTGTTTAAGTCTTGTAATCATACACAGAGACCAGGACAGGCCTCACCCCAGGCTACCCATGACACAGCAACACAGTGATCTTCTACCTAAAATAAATAAAATATGACCATATTTCCTTTCATGGATTTCTGGCAGCTCAATGATTATGAAACTCTATTCTAATTGGTAGAGGTGCACAAGACAATGTATCTAAAATCTTGAATATTTTCCTTAACATGCTAAATATTAAACAGAATCTACATCCAATTCCTCTTTAAAGAAAATAATATTAACTGCATAATGAATATAATCAAGTCATTAGAATACAACTTTCATCATTTTATTTTTATCCCAAGAATATGCACCGGCTCCTTATTGCCTGTCTACCAAATTAAAATTCTGCAGCTAAGTTCTCACCTTATCTATGTGGTAACCATACAACCTAAGATAGCTTTCTGTGACAAAGAAACCTGGCCTTCCTAGAATCAAATCTTTTAGATACCTCTTGTTTATGGAGCAGATAGGCCAAAAAAAGAGTAAAAATAATAATAATAGTAAAATATTTTTAAAAAGTATTTCATATTAAAGAAGTGACAATGGAGTATATGGCAATTTAAAACAGCTGGGGGCCATGACTGATTGATGAGTTGGAAGGAAAGAATCATTCTGGTCGGGCAGTGACATAGATAAAAGACACACCAGTAAAGCTAAGAAGAATAAACAAAAGAGAACAGCAGTGGGAACAGCAGTAGTGGTGGTCATCCGATCGGAAGTGGTTACAGGGATCATGAACAAATAGCATGTGAAAAATAGCACTATAGAGCTGTGAAACTTAAGGACAACAGAGAGGAAAAGCCCCCGCCTCCTGCCCCCCCCCCCCCGCAAAAGACTCCAACAGCAACAAAGAAAACAATTCTGTAGTCAGGAACATAGTAGAAAAGAGTGACAACTAAATATCCATGGAATCCCTTTTACACACATAACCTTTGAGGAATCTGAAAGATTCATCTAAAACAAAGGATGAGGAATGAGAAGCTACCTGAGCAACATTTCAGTATCTCCAGAAGGCATCAGCCAGCCATCTGGAAAGCACTTCAAGCAGAATAGTTGTAGAACACTAAGGGGGCTTCCTTCTATGTGGGGTGGCAAAGTGCCAAGCTAAATCCTGAAGCAATAGAGTGCTGCAGCTTAGACATGACCCATGTGGGCAAGTAGTGAAGAAGAGGTTTAGGCCAGTGATTTTCAGTGGAGGTGGTACCACACCCAAAGGGCCATTTTAATTAAAAAATTGTCACAATGGCACTGGGTAGGCCAGAATTGGGGATGCTGGACAGGCCAGTCCTAGATAACAAAGGCTTATCCCACATCGTGCAAGTCTTTGAAATGTCCCACTGGACTTTCTTGTCGATTAAAAAAAAGCAAAAAAAAAAAACCCTGTTCATAATTCTCTGAAGCTAGCACCAAAGTCCATTTTACTTACGGACACAAAGTACTTCTTGTATGTTTAATATATACTGAGTTTTCAAGGAACACAGCTTCCATGTTAATTGAGGAAGGGTTACACTTGTTTTGTTTGGAATTTTACCAAAAATCGTTCACCAGTTTGGAAAATCATGCCACTAACTCATGTTGAAGTTACCAAGAGAACACAACTGTATCAATCTGCATTTGTACATATTACATTTACGGTCATTCTACGTGTGTTTAATGTATACTTATTTCAAAGCTTTAAATATAAAGCCAGTACTCAGCTAAGTATTGTTTAACTTCTCTTTAATCCAAACTTATTATAAGTAGGTTCAAACATCTGATTCCTTCATTATGTCTCCTAGAATAGTCCTGAGTAAGGATTTCCACAATAAAATGTATCAAAGGTTAACTTTTTTCTTTATATTACAATTATAGCATTGTTTTAATTTTTAAAAATATGTGTATAGGCGGTTATATCATCTATAAATTTCATCTCTGAACTAATGGGCGGGGAAGTGGGGGGAGACATTCCAAACACATTAATCTCCGTGATAGAACCTTACTACAGCTAAGGCATTGTCCTCCTTTGTTCAGAGGAAGAAAGGGATCTTTGGGTTAGTCAGCCCCATTGTTGATCCCAGTTTTGCTCACTGGGACCCTCAAATGGAATCCATTTTTCACTGGGATGAAATATGTCTTAACGCATCTGTATTTTGGAATACCTGAATAGTGAGGTCACGAAAGCTTTAATAAGTAATTGTTAACACCTTTTAAACAAAGAAATACTTTCACCTAGGTACACCATGAGATAAAAGCAAATTTATTCATCATGTGCAGTGGAAATGAAAACTAAGAATAGAGAAGAACATGGCTGATCTCAACTTTGAAAAGTGACATTTTATATTTTCTCATTTGGTCAAACAACCTTTGAGGGACTAACCTTTTGACATTGGGTGCTATTTCCTTTCAACTCACAGCATCTTGTGCTGCACGTTCACTGTTCAAACTAGACCAAGGGGAACAAAGACAGTCTAAAGCTATTATTTTGCCATTTAATCAAACCTGAGTAAAACGCTTGTGCACATAAGGAAAGTAAAATGTGTCAAAGGACTCACTAGAGGTTACATAAAAGAGGCTGCCACAGAGAGGATTCGTCTGTTCATATGAGATGAGTAATTTCTCCATCAAAGTTGAGGAAGTTCTGTAAAAAATGCTTTCTCTCTTTTTAAAAGCAGTGAAGATGGAGATAACAATTTCATAGCACCTGTTAGCAAGTCAGGCAAAAACCTTACCAACTAATAATGAGCCTACAGCAGAAATTACTCTTTAGCATACCTTTATACCTTTCACTGAATAGGAAACCCTGGTGGCATGGTGGTTAAGAGCTATGGCTGCCATTCAAATCCACCAGGCGCTCCTTGGAAACCCTATGGGGCAGCTCTACTCTGTCCTATAGGCTCGCTATGAGTCGGAATCAACTCGACAGCAACGGGTTTGGGTTTTTTTGTTTTGTTTCACTGAATAATCTCGAGTATTTTTAAAACTTAAAATCCTGGTAAGTCGAATGTGCGATTGGAACTATGTCTACTCCTACTTAAAGGTAAAGAAGAAGAGAAAACTGAGAACATTGACTCCATGTTCCCAGATAAGTTGAAAGGGTAAAAAAGGAGAGAATACCCTTAGAAAATAGGTTCTCCGGAGGCATGTGGCCACAGCAAGTCATCAGCAGACTGACTCGGGTGGTGGTCAGTTTTTCTAACCAGTAACCAGTTGTCGTTGAGTTAATTCTGATTCATGGTGACCCCATGTGTGCCACAGTAGAACTGTGCTCCACAGAGTTTCTACTGGAAGTAGATCACCAGGCCTTCTTTTTTTTTTTTTTTTTTTTGAGGAGCCTCTGGGTGACCTCTAACCTCCAATCTTTCAATAAGTAGCAAAGCGTGTTAACTGTTTGCACTACCCAGGAACACCTGGCTTTGCTAGTGCCACAGAATTCATCAAAGTTAGGAATGAATGGAGCACATCACTTTGGGAGCCTACAATATTTAATGCTTAATATATAGACAAAATTATCACCAAAATTATTTAGGCTTGTCTGTCCTTTCATGGCACCAGAGAAAGATGGGGCAGTCTGCTTCCGTAAAGCTTTACACCCTTGGAAACCCTTTGGGGCAGTTCTACTTTGTCCTTTAGGTCACTATGAGTTGGAATCCACTCAACGGTAGTGGGTTTGGGTCCTTTCATGCAAGGATCCCGGGCGGTGCAGTGGTTGAGTGCTCAGCTGCTAATCAAAAGATCGGTGGATCGAACCCACCAGCAGCTCCGCAACAGAAAGATGTGGCAGTCTGCTTCCATAACGATTACAGCCTTGGAAACCCTATGGGGCAGTTCTACTCTGTCCTACAGGGTGGGTATGAGTTGGCAATGGGTTTTGGGGCCTTTTATGTAGTTCCTAGACTTATGAAAAGTCTTACGAACAGGGCTGATGTTTTCCCAACTGAGCTACCGCTCAAGTATTGTGCCCAGACACTTTATACGCCCCAAGGCCCCTCAAAATTAAAAATTACAAAACAGATAACCCAGATAGGCTGCATCCCACAGAAACACCAGCTGAGGCAAAAACGTACTGATTCTGCCCTTTTAAAATAAAAACTATATCACTCAAAGAAAATTACAATATACTTATTTAAAAAGAGGCTAGAAACTATGTGAAAACAGTACAGTTTCATTTTCAAAAATCCAATTTTAAGTCTCATTGCTACCAGAGAATTTTAATCTCTTCCTAATCACAAAAGGAACTGCTGTTTGGATTAAAAGCAATAGTTATGTGCCACTCACTGCACTTCAAATGGTTCTGACCTTTTTGCAAGAGACCAATTTTCCATTTTCATTTCTCCTGTCTGAACTATGGCAATAGCTTGATAACTGAGTTCCTGCCCTCCAGTCCCTTGACTCTCTAATCTATCTTTCGTGCTATCACCCGCATTATCTTTCTAAATCATCATAATCATGGTATTCCCCTGCTTGGAAACTTTTAACAGTTCCTTATTTGTACCCAAACTTCACACAAAATATCAGCCTTGAAAACACTATGGAACACAGTTCTACTCTGACACACATGGGGTCGCCATGAATCTGAGTTGATTCAACCACAACTGTGTTTTGTTTTAAATACCACAACAAAGCCCAACACTGTCTGTGCTCCAGGACTGGGAACAGACTCTGTCCCTTCCGTGGGCTCTGGGTCTTTATTTATCCTACTTGCTCAGTCTCTCCACTTTTCTGCCATCAAAATTCCATCCAACCTTGCTCTGGACACATTCCACTTTTTTCAGGAAGATGTTTCTTATCCTCATAGTCATAATTACTTGTTCCTTTCTTTGCCTTCCCACCACAAACAAATTTCTCCAGAATGATACTTATTCTGTCATGATTAGTATTACATACTGTTGCCTGCATTGCTCTCTTCAGCTCTACTCCAACTGCATGAGACCAAATATCCTGTCTTGGCGAACTCCATATTACAAGAAGCATCTAGCAAAGCACTATGTACACAATGGTTGCTCAGTGAATGTTTCCTGAATGAAACAATGAATGACTCGTGCGATCACAAAACCAATCCACGTGGAAGAAGAGGAAAAGGTGAAGTTTTAAGTCAAAGCAAAGGCTCTGAGAACCTGAACTTTCACATATCATCACCACAGGATGTTATTTATAAGGCTGACCATGGCTGCACTACAATGAGGATGGCAACTAAGAAATTTATACATTAGATATTTCATAGTCATCTAATTTAGATATGTCATATATTCCCAACACTGTGTGAGGCACTCTAGGAGATAGAAAGTAAATTTCAGCTACAATTCTTGCTGACTGCATTAAAAAAAAAAATTTAAAATATACCCTTCTTGACCATAGAAATTATATCTTAAAGAGGATGAGTTTGAACTAGAATTTTATGGTTTATTTCAGGATAATGATTAAGTCTGACATAAATCCCCCCAAAATTTTACAACTGGGTAATAAGCCATGGTGAACACGTTTAATGGACACAATGACAGAATAATTTCATTAAAAGTAATTAAACAATTTATATGAAATTAAATTTATTTCTCATTTTACACGGTAACAAGGCTAAAAGTTAGAAGGAGGCTGTCATGCTTAACCTAGAAATTCTTCATGTTCTTTAGAACAAAATGAAGAACCTGTTAAATTTGCAATGTGCCCAGATACTATGGCTTGATGAATGAATTTCTGACTGCAATTTTAGCATTATCTCTAGCACGTTGCTATTAAGTCCTGGAATTGGGACAATCCTATTAAATATGTCCATCAGCAACTTTGCTAAGATCACAGAAACTATGCTTATAAATTTAGAGATGACACAAAATTGGGAGAATAGTGAACACATTGGATTTATATATTTAGAAAAGCTTTTTAAAGGAGCTCATCAAATTAGAAGATGGGCCTAAACAGACAAGATTAATCAGTTTTAAATTTCAGGTTCTAAATTTATATTTAAAAAAAAAATTAATTAGGCTGCTAGAGGACTTCAGCTTCCAGGAAGATAGAGTAGATGTACTTTCCCCTCCTCTTGCTAAGCCCAATTAAAATTCCTGGACATTCTATATGAGACAAACATAAGAAGACGCGGAAAGGCAGAAAGGAGGCACATAGCTAGGAACCTCAGGACCCAAGGAACAACCCAGTGGTGAGTTCCCTGAGTTTTCTTTTTGTCTAATTTTTTTTATCCCAGACATGGAGCTGAAGAAGCCCTTAACCCCAAAACACTAACAGAGGCTTACAGAAAAAGTCCCAACCAGGAAAGGGGCAACCTAGCAAGACAGAAAATTTTTAGACAAAAATGGTCTGCTCCAACCAAACATCAGGAAAAAAAAAAAAAAAAAACCTGTGGCCCCACCCCTATCCACACCAGCAAAGACTGAATAATTAATCTAGACTTCCACACATGCCAGCCTGTAAAAAGGTGCCTCAACTCCACCTCCCCCACTGGAATGGTATCAGAGAAGTCCAAGTAGGAAGATAAGACTTCCCTCCCCACCACTGGTAATGGACCCCTTCCCCCCTCAATGAGAGTGGAGGACCGGGTCTTCTACTGCCACCAAACAGCAATGAGATGCCCCTTCCCTTCCCACTAAGAGGAAGCCTAGAATACAGTCAGGACTTTCACCAAAGCCCAGCAGTAATGACGTTGTCTAGGCTGCAATCTTTAGGGAAGCAGGTTGCCAGGTCTTTCTCCCTTAGAGCTTCTGGGTGGGTTCAAGCCACCAACCTTTCCATTAGAGGCTGAGCACTTAATTGTTGCACCACCAGGGCTCCTTACAGAGCAATACCTCTCATGAATATAAACACGAAAATTCTTAGCAACATATTAACAAATAAAATTCTGCAAAAACACAAAAAGAATTGAACAATATGACCAATTGGAGTTTATCATGGGGATGCACGACTAGTTCCATATATGAAAATCAAACAATATAATCCACCAGACTAAAGAAGAAAAAATCACATGCTCATATCAATTGATGCAGTAAAACAAAAATTCAAAACCCATTCATGATTAAATCTCTCAGAAAAGTAGGAATACAAGAGATCTTCCTATATGATGAAGAGCGAGTACAGAAAATCAACAGCTGACAATATACATAATTGTGAAAAACTGAATGCTTTCCCACTAAGATGGAAAACAAGGCAACAATGTCCACTCTAACCACGCTAATTCAGCATAGTATTGGAAATTTAAGTCAGTGCAACAAGGCAAGAAAAGGAAACAAAAGGCATACAGATAGGAAAAGAATAAGCGAAACTGCTCCTATTAACAGACGACATGATTATGTAAATGGACAATCCCAAGTCATCTACAGAAAACCTCCTAGAACTAACAAGTGAACAAGGCAGCAGGATACAAGCTAAACATACAAAAATCAACTGTTGTGTCCCTGTATATATGCAATCAACATATGGATACCAAAATTAAAAATTCAATACCATTTATAATTACTCAAATATAAAAAAGAGAAATATTTAGGTGTAAATCTAACAAAACATGTATTGGACTTGTATGCTGAAAAGTACAAAATGGTGATGAAAGAACTTAAAGAAGACCTAAATAAATGGAGATATAGCGTGTTCATGAATTGAAAGACAACATAATGAAGATGTCAATATTCCCCACGTTGATGCCTAGGTTTAGTGCAATTCCTATTAAAATTCAAGCAAGAATTGTTTGCAGCTATAGACAAAATTATTCTAAAATTTATTTTAAAAGGGAAAGGGGCAAGAATAGTTAAAACAATTTTTGGAAAAAAAGTAGGACTTATCAGTCTACCCAGTTTCAAGAGATATTATACAACTACAAAAATCCAGACCTTGTGGCTCTGGCGGAAGAATAGGCAGATACATAGATCAATGGAATAGAACAGAGGTTCCAGAAGGATAAGAAATCTTCAGGAGCTAGGGCTAGGCAAAGAGTTCTTATATTTGACACCCAAAACACAATCCATAAAAGGAAAAACAGATAAATTGAGCTTCATCAAAATTAAAAACCTTTACTCTTCAAAAGAATGGCTATGAGTATGAAAGAAAAAGTACAAACTGACAGAAAATATTTGCAAACTACATATTTAACAAATAACTAGTATCTAGTATCAACCGGTACCCATATTTATATATATACACATATATATATAAAACCTTCAAACCTCAACAATAAAAACAAACCAAAAAACTGAATTAGCACATGGGCAAAAAACTTGAAGAGGTATTTCACCAAAGGGGACAGACAGATGGCAAACAAACACATGAAAGGATGCTCGGCATCATTAGTCATTAGGGAAATGCCAATTAAATCCACAACAAGCTATCACTATACACCCATCAGAATGGCTAAAAAAAAAAAATCCTGACAGTCAAACACTGGCAAGGGTTTGAAGAAACTGAAGACTTTAACATTGCTGGTGAGAATGTAAAAGGGTATACCTACTCTAGAAAGGAGTTTAGCAATTTCTTTTAAAAAATGAAACATGTAACTACCATACAACCCAGCAACTGAACTCCTGGGCATTTATCCTAGAGAAATGAAAGCTTATGTTCACACAAAAACCTACACACAAATATTTATAACAATTTTATTTGTAATAGCCAAAAGCTGGAAATAACCCAAATGTCCTCCAGTGGGTAAATGGCTAAACTGTGGTACATCCATACCATGGACTACTACTCAGCAGTAAAAAGGGGAGGGGGCTATTAATACATGAAACAACCTGAGAGAACCTCCAGAGAAGTATGCTAAGTGGAAAAGTCAATCCCAAAAGATTACACATTGTATGATCCCATTGATATAACAGTTTTGAGATGACAATATTATAGAAATGGAGAATAGATTAGTGGTTGCCAGGAGTTAAAGATGGGGTAGAGGTAGGAAGGAAGTGGTGTGGCAATAAAAGGGCAACCTGAGGGATCCTTGTGGTCATGGAAATGTTCTGTATATTTGCTGTATCAGTGTTACTATCCTGGTTGTGCTATTGTACCATGGCTTTGCAAGATTTTACCATTGAGGGGAACTGGGTAAAGGGTCTCTCTGTATTATTTCTTAAAACTGTGTGCGCATCTAAAATTATCTCAAAATTGAAATTTCATTTTTAAAAACTAACTGCCCAAATTCAGAATGACAGAGACTTAGATTAAAGAACATCTTCATTACAAACTCAGTGTAAGCTCAAGCTCAAAAGAGCTAGTGCCAGAGTTGAGAAGAATGAAGGTTACAGTCTCATTGTGCTCTGTGCTGGTCAGGCCAATATTTTATGTTTGGTTCTGGATATTACATCAGAAAATGTAAAGGACAACAGTAGAAAATACCATAATAGAGGATAACTAGGAAAGACTACAGGAATCATTCACATGAGGAAAATATTTAGCTTGAAAAAGGAAGATTTAAGAAGTCCACGATAATTGCTTTGAAATAGATTATTTTATCCTTCAGAAATCAAAAGAGAAGGAGTTCGCTTCATCAGGTACTTTACCAACATGAGTGAGGGTGGTACCATTTAAAAAATCCACACTCTAACAAAGCTAAAAAAATGCTTCCAGTGATTTAATCTGACTCTCACTAGCACAAAAGCACACTAGGGCTATGAAATAAGAGCTGTCCTACAAAGTGGGATCAGAGCCAGAGCAGGGGAATTTTCACAAGCCATTAAGTGAAGGTTTAAAATTGAGTCAATTGGTTCATTTCGGAGGCGAGGGTGTCCTCATAATGGAAAATTCACCTCTACATGTCACCATAGGCCAACATCTTGAAAATGAGAAGAGACAAGGACAGTAGCTATATCTCAATTATTGTACATATAGCAACACTGACACCCCGTGATGAAAAATAGAAATGGTTATATAAACTACTCGATTCAGATACTGCAGCTTCCAATGATACAAAAATAAAATCTGTCTAACCCAACAACTGCATTTGCTGCTTTGATTATTCCAGCAAGTGGATCTTACAAAGGCCTTTCCGGGTCGTAATGATCTACCTGTCCCCTTCAAACATCCAGGAAGAATCAAGGCAGGTAGACAAACACACTGTGCCAGAAGAAGCTCTTTCAATCCTATCTGTCACTGAAATCAACTCACGAGGCATGAGGGAAAAGCAGAATATCATGAGTATTCTACACCCAGGCTCTTGGAGTTACTGAAAATGTCACTAGGTCCAATTCCCACCAACACAGGAAAGGATGAGAATGTTTTCCATCGTAAATCTCCATAGTTTAGTGAAGGGAGTGGCTGGAAAGAGTCAAAGCAAAAGAAATACTTTTAAAAGGCCTGAATGCTATTAAACTTGGTATCTAATGATAGCTCATTGTCCCTTCAGTAGTTTCAAATTTAGTTTTCCTTAGTTAAGAATTTAACTCGGTGACGCAGTGGTTAAAAGCTCAGCTACTAACCAGAAAGTCGGTGGTTCAAATCCACCAGCCACTCCTTTGGGAATCCTGTGAGGCAGTGCTACTCTGTTCTATAGGGTAGCTATGAGTCTGAATTCACTGGGTAGTAATGGGTAGTTAAGAATTTAAGGTACCTGGTTGGCACAAATGGTTTGCATTGTACTGCTAACTTAAAAGTTGGCAGTTCAAACCCAGCCAGCAGTATCATGGAAGAAAAGGCCTGGCAATCTGTTTCTGTTAGCCAAGAAAACCCAATGGGGCAGTTCCACCCTCCACTCCATAGCAACTAACAACAACGAGTTAAGAATTTACATCAAAAGAAGGGCCTAAGGGGCCCATGTGTCACAACTGTTAACTCACCTAAACCATGGTTCTTGATTTGTGTTATCACAATTGGCTGCAATTACTGGACAGAGGATTGTTGCTTTACTAGGAGCAGCAGGATAAAACATTATCTTAAGGAAATTAATTTTTTTTCTCTCTTTCATAAGCATAATTTTTAAAAAGAAAGAGCAATGAGAGAGAGAAAGCCATAAACTGCTTTAAAAATTTTCACTATTTTTAATGATAGCCACAGTTCAGTTTTTCAGGGACACTGTTAAGGCTATTATTTTATTTTATAGATTTGATTATGCCAATTGACCTAGATGTCCCCTGAAACCATGGTCCCCAAACTCCCACCCCTGCTACACTGGCCTTCGAAGTGTTTGGTTTATTCAGGAAACTTCTTTGCTTTTGGTTATAGCCCAGTTGTGCTGAACTCTCCTGTTTTGCGTGTTGTCTTTGCCTTCGCCTAAAATAGTTCTGGTCTACTATCTAATTAGTGAATACCCCTCTCCCTCCCTCCCTCCCCACTCTCATAGCCATCAAAGAATATTTTCTTCTCTGTTTAAACTATTTCTTGAGCTCCTATAATAGTGGTCTCATATAATATTTGTCCTTTTGCAACTGACAAATTTCACTCATGTTAAGGCTATTATTATTATAAGTAAAAAGATACTGTAAGTTTTCATTTTAAATGCCACAATTAAAGCCTTGCCATCTACAGGATAAAAGTACTTCAAAAGGTACATAATACGATCAACTTTTTTAAAACACATTATATTTACACGAGAAGAGTACCTTTCCACACTTAAGCGACAACAGCCCTGGGAAAACGACTAGTGAAACTTGAGAAACAATGACATCCTAATATTCCTCCACAAACCCCATCTCCTACCTAGCTTCCTAAGCATGGCGGTTCCCTTTATCACTTGTTGTATTACATTAAGGAAAATGTTTTCACTTTCCCACCTTCCCTCCCAGAATTAGCATATGACTGACATTTCAGGGGGAATAGACTTTACTTGGAAATATTCTCTTTCAGAAAGAGTATTCCAAAAGTATACCCTAGCCCAAACTCCATTAGGACATAATTTAATTTGGAGCTTTTTGTATAAAGCATTTAATAAACATACATGGGCTCAGTTCAGCTAGATCATTCATATAATTTATAAATAATCTAGATAATTTATAAATTTTATAGATAAGATTTTTAATTTCGTATCTATAATTTCATAAAATCAGTACATCTATTTACATGAGCCCTGGTGGTACAGTGTTAAGCATTCAGCTACTAACCGAAAGGTTGGTGATTCAAACCTACCTTAGGAGAAAGGGTCTACCTCCCTAAAGACACAGCCTTGAAAATGCTATGGGGCAGCTCTACTCTGTCCTATAGGGCCGCTAGGAGTCAGAATTGGCTTGATGGCAACAGGCTTAGGTTTTTTTTTTTTTTTTTTTTTTGAGGTTAATTTACTTACCTCTAGTTTGGAGCCCTGGCGGTGCAGTGGTTAAAAGCTTGGCTGCTAACCAAAAAGAATGACAGTTCAAATCCACTAGCCACTCCTTAGAAACACCATGGGGCAGTTCTACTCCATCCTATAGGGCCGTTATGAGTTGGAATTGACCTGACGGCAACATTTTTTTTTTTTTTTAGTGAGGCCACCGATGTCCTTCAAAATCCATGAACCTTTTGAAATTATATACAAACTGTGTCTGTATACGTATACATGCTTAGCTTTTAACCATTTCTCAAAAGAATGTGTGAGCCAAAAATGTTAAGATCCACTGGCTCATTTCCAAATGGCCAATATATTATTTAAGCATAAAGAACATCTCTCAACAGGAAAATAACACCCTCTGATTTTAGAGGGCTTAAAATAGTCATGTAGCTTTCCTTTTACATCCTACACCTATATGAAATTGAAATAGCTTAACCAAATTTCTTCCCCCCACTCCCTTTTTAAGGACTTATTTTTAATTTCCCCTTAATCACTGAAATAATAGCCAGTTTTAAAGGATGCCTGCTTGCACTTCACGCCAATCTAAAAATTACATCCCTTAGAAAGTGTTCGTAGTCAAAACACAAAGCAAATTAAGCACACATGCTGGAGAGGCCACAGTTTGGCCCCTTCGTTAATGCGTTGGAGGAGGCAGTAAGAACTAGAAATGCAAAAGGGATTCCGTGACTTAGAACCACATCATTATTTACAAATGAAAAAAAAAAAAATTACATTTATTTAAAACTCTAGTGTGCTCCTAAAATTCAAGAAGTAAATTTTTCTTGTGCTATGATACGCTGAAAAACCACAATGGTTCGGTTATCTTCTTGAAAGCTTTTCAATGCAAGACCTTTTTTTACAGTTCTGTCTCCCCCATTACTCTGTGAGCTACTTTGGAGTAGGGACCTTTGTCTTGACCATCCTTCTGTATCTAATGTCAGACAAAGTGCCTGCTAACACAAGGTAATTCGAAAAGCATTCGATGAATTAATACTGCACGACCTAATTAAATCCTGTAATTTCAACTTTCAGAAGCTATCCCAATTTACAAGGCTTAAGTATGCTCTAAAGTGATGATAGGTCAGAATTACAATAAGCCATCTTAGGGACATGTGACAAATTCTTCCATGGAACTATCACTCCCAGCAACTTTCCTGCAGTCATCTCGTAACAAGTGAGATGCTCTCCATCATGCTAACAAACCTAGAAGTAATTGGACAAAGAACATCAATGTGTTCTTATAACAAAGAGGCCATACATGATCTAAATATCAATCACTCTAAAGCTTTTGAATTAAAAATCAATCTAGCAACTGTCAACAAGTTGTTGTTCTTGTTAGGTGCTGTGCTGTTGGAGCCACTGTGCCAATCCATCTCTTTGAGGGTCTTCCTTTTTTTCAATGACCCTCTAACTTCCACATCATTAAGATCAACTCTACTTTGAGGAGGCAGCTCTTCCTCGGTCATAGTTTGAGTACCTTCCAACCTGAAGGGCTCATCTCTGGCACTATATCAATGTTCCACAGCTATTCATAAGATTTTCACTGGCCTTCCCCCACCCCACCCCAGAAGTAGACTGCCAGGTCCTTCTTCCTAGCCTCTCTTAGTCTGGAAGCTCACTGAAACCTGTCCATCTGCTGGTTATTTGGAATACTGGTGGCACACCTTCTAGCATCATGGCAACATGCAAGCCACCACAGTACAACAAACCGACAAATGTGTGGTGGGTCAACAAGTGAAAGAGGGAGAGAGAGAGTGTGTGTGTGTGTGTATGTGAGTGTGTAGAAACAGAGTAGAAACACACAGCTGAAATTCTTTTCCCATACAAATCAAACTGAAATTCTAAATAAAGAAGCATATAAGATCACACGAGTAGAAGTAATTACTAGGAATCAGCTTGTTTAAATGCCAGTTTGGCCTTTTATCATTCAAAATAAGTTTTTATCTTGTCCTTAAGGCCTGTAGGATTATATAGGAGCCCTGGTAGCACAGTGGTTAAGTGCTCAGCTGCTAACTGAAAGGCTTGTGGTTTGAACCATTTGGATGGTGCACAACCAACCGTGTTTTGTTCCTTTGTACATGGGGACACCATGAGTGGGGGGCCAACATGACAGCAGCTAACAACAACAGGATTATATAATATATTAACTGTAAGACTTTCCAAAAACATGTTCGCTTATACAGAGAGGAAAGAAAACTGCATGAGAAAAGAAGAGGGTTCTCAAATGTGACAGTGCCCAACACTGATAAAAGCTCTAGAGGTTATTAGGTCAGAGAGTCACTGGTACTGCTTTCCCTGTCATTCATGTCTTGAAATCCTTTAGGAGGTAGCAGTTGCATCATCTAAACATAGTGCCTACAGACTGGGTTAACAAACATATACGGCATAGTCTATAGAGGAAAATCTCAAGCTTACTCTGATAGATGCACACATCTTTGATTTTTTTTTTTATCCTGAAATAGCATAAAACTTACCTATCCAGGTGAGGAGCAGTTCCTCACTTTTCTGTTTGTTATCCAATATCAATTCCAAAAGCATAGGTCCACCATGCTCAGATTTGAAAGTTGAAAGAAGGGCAGACACTTTAGACATCCCATAGAGGAGCCAGAGACAGTCAGGAAAAGCAAATCTACTGATGCCCCCATTCCTGTTCTGTGATAGAATCTTCTTTTGTTATTTATTGGGCACTTACGAAGAGAAAATACTGGCCCTTCAATGAGAAAGAAAAGTTCCATAAAAGAGATGGAACATCAGCAGAACCTTGAGAATATCTAGGAGTTGGAGGAAAAGGATATCTCCATGAAGTAAGTGGAAACCCTGGTGGCGTAGTGGTTAAGTGCTATAGCTGCTAACCAAAGGGTCAGCAGTTCAAATCCGCCAGGCGCTCCTTGGAAACTCTATGGGGCAGTTCTACTCTGGCCTGTAAGGTCGCTATGAGTCGGAATCGACTAGACGGCATTGGGTATGAAGTAAGTAACTTAGGAGGATTACTCAGGCAACACTAGGCAAAATATAAGAAGCGGAAGCCTTACGACAGGTATAAGAGCTTCAAGCTAAGCCACTGTTTTCAACTCTACAAGATATGTGATAACTGGAATTTTAGATTTAACAAGTCTAAAATTTTGAGTATCCAGCAAGTGGTGTCACCAGCACATTTTCATTACCCCAAAAAGAAGCCTCACACTCATTAGCAGTCATGCCCATGCTTCCCTTTCCTCTCTGCCCCTGGAATTAATTGCTTTAATCTTAATATGGATTTCTCTTTTCTTATATCTCCCCAAAGTGCATATAAGGAGCTCTGTACACAGTAGACTCTCACTAAAGGATAAATGATTATTTACTCAAGAAATTGGGTGGGTGGACTCCAGAAATACTGCCAAAACTGAGGAATTACAAAGAGAATAATTTTTTCTATCTACCCGATGTGGCGTTTTTACTGCCACTTGGTGAGTAACAATTTTCAAGGTTCATTAAGTTTTTTAAAGTATCACTTGGTTTCCCAGTTGCAAAATTTTAAGGTTTTTTTTTTTCCTCCTCCGCTTTGGGTATCTTAACAACCCCAATACAGTGGCCAGATCAAAAGATGGTGAAAGTAGATAGCATACAACTAATCACCCATTTCAGCAACCACAGCCTTGGATCATAACTGATTTTTCCTCCTAGCCACACAGTGAAACTGAAGTTCTGTCTAAGAATTCATAGATATTTTTCTACAGATCCCTTGATGCAAGTAGTGGGTTATAAGTTTAGTTGGCTTTTTTTTTTTTTTTTTTTTCATTTTAAGGTCAACTAAGAATGTACCGCCATTAAATTTTATATATAAGTTTACTCTTGGGTTTCAGGATGGCTTGTTGGTATTTGGCAGTACATTTTAGAGTAAGTAAATCTCTATAGATTTCTCTCAGAGTATTCTTACTCTGAATTTTAGAAGACAATGCAATAGACTTTATATGGTTTTTATCCCCCACATTTTTTGCTCTCAGTAGTCTTCTGAAAATGTACAATACCTTCTAAAAATACAAAGGCATTCCTTAAGGTAATAAGGCTGAACAAAAATAACCTGAGTCTTACTCATTTTACCCAGTTTATGACCATGGCCCCAAGAGCCCGAATTTACTAACAGGACAGACGTTGTATGCAGTGCTCATGCATCCCGCCTCCACTCTACCCCCGGGGGCTATACTCTGAGTACAAGCATCTCCCTCATACATTCTCACACACCCATACATCAAGAAAACAAGACTTTTACACTACCTACAAAAGAAAATTATTGTTTTCATGATATTCAGCTTCTGGGACAATAGCAAAAAAAAACTAAAAAATATAAAGAGTGTGTTCTGGTCAGTTTACTTCTTCCTATCAACTATAGAAAAACCTATTTAACAAAATAAGTTTGAAATACTTTCTATAGTGCCTAAATTCCTTTGATTCGCCCTCCATATTTTCTGTAATTTCAATATTTTCTAAGGTGCTCACGTCCATCAAGCTTGTGGGGCACAACCTAATCCCTTTTGTGTCTCCTCCCAGTAACCCAAGACTTTGCAGGGCTGAGGGTAGCTGAGACATCAGGGACCCTGGGGAGGTGGCCTTCACACTCACACCAGCCACTAAGCCCCTAAAAGCTCCTAGCCTGAGCCATTTAGAGGAAGAGGTTTCATCTTCTTTCTTCACAATGCCTGAACACCCTGAAGAGATCCTTCATAAATAATTCATGAGCAGCAAAACAGAACATGCTCTAATCAATAAGGAGTAATGGCAAAACTCACAGCAGGTTCAAGAGGACTGAGTGGGTGTTATATTAATATCTGATTAAAGTTCCTAAGATAATTTAATTTTTCATAGACCAAAGACTTAAAAATCGACCTTTAGCCTTATGTTTATAAAGGATCTTTCCCAAGGGAACAAAAAAAAGTTTAAAAAACATGTAATAAAAGTAGGCGGCTAAAATGTGCATTTAATAGCTAGCAGATTTGCTCAAAGTCACAAAGAAAACAGAATCAGAATTTAGTTTACCTCACTCCTTACCTAAAACATTCCTAATTACATTATTTTGTCACACCTTAAATGACTGTTTTCAAGTGTGTTTTGTAGCTTTAAAACACACCCTCATTTCTCAGCTGTCAAATTCCTGTGCTCCAGAACAGGTATTTGGAACACTCTGCACGCTGTTTCTCCTTCTTCTAGTAAATCCTTCAGTTCATAACAAACCAATCAAAACTACATGCCATAAACATTATAGTGGCTGAATGTGAAACATAGTTCTTAAACAAAAATGGTAAATTGTAATATTATGATTATCCATCTATGCACTTAAATTCAAAATTCTTGACGTGCAGATGTTGCATAGAAAACCCAAAATGGAGAGTGATGGTAGATTACAGAAGACCTTAAGGACACGTTGTTTTCGCAATTCTGTTTTGTTCAAGCTAATATACAAAAGAATTTGAAAATTTAACCACACCCTGTGGGGGGAGGCACCCAAGAATCTTGCTGGAAATAAAAAGCAGCTGATGTAGGCTTTTAAGTATGCCACAGACAAGCCTCACCAAGATATGGAAGAATTACCTGGATTCACTAGTCAATGAAGTAGCTCTCCCTTTCATTAAGCCATGAAAGTCTTTTCATTATTTAGTGGTTTATCAGAAGACAAATAAAACATAAGCCAGGAATGGATAAATCATTCTTTAATTACAGAAGAATAATGTCTAAAGCCAAGATCTTTTTTAAAACAGGAAGGATAAAGAATGCAATACATTCAAAATAAGAAGATATGCCAACAAAGGTCAACGAGGGACAAGTACAAGAGGTACAAGTACCAGATTTTTTCGGAAATGTTTGGTAATACAGAGTGAAGTCTCTGGGGACAGGCGCCTTGGTTTTAAATGCCAGCTCCACTGCTTTTAAAGTATGTCATCTTGGGGAGGAAACTTTTTTTTTTTTTTTTAATTGTGCTTTAAGTGAAAGTTTACAAATCAAGCCGGACTCTCATACAAAAATTTATAAACACCTTGCTATATACTTCTAATTGCTCTCCCCTTAATGAGACAGCATATTCCTTCCCTCCTCTATTTCTTTTCAAGTCCATTCGGACAGCTTCTGACCCTCTCTACCCTCTCATTTCCCCTTCAGACAGGAGATGCCAACATAGTCTCATGTGTCAACTTGATCCAAGCAGCTCATTCTTCACCAGTATCATTGTCTACACCATAGTCTAGTCCAATCCCTGTCTGAAGAGTTAGCTTTAGGAATGGTTCCTGTCTTGGGCTAACAGAAGGTCTGGGGACCATGACCTCCAGGGTCCTTCTAGTCTCAGTCAGACCATGAAGTCTGGTCTTTTTATGAGAATTTGCGGTCTGCATCCCACTGCTCCCCTGCTCCCTCAGGGGTTCTTTGTTATGTTCCCTGTCAGGGCAGTCATCAGTTGTAGCCGGGCACCATCTAGTTATTTTGGTCTCTGGCTGATGTAGTCTCTGGTTTATGTGGCCCGTTCTGTCTATTGGACTCATAATTACCTTGTGCCTTTTGTGTTCTTCATTCTCCTTTGATCCAGGTGGGTTGAGACCAATTGATGCATCTTAGATGGCTGCTTGCTAGCATTTAAGATCCCAGAAGCCACTCTCCAAAGTAGGATGCAGAATGTTTTCTTAATAGATTTTATTATGCCAATTGACTTAGATGTCCCCTGAAACCATGGTTCCTAAACCCCCGCCCCTGCTATGTTGGCCTCCAAAGCATTCAGTTTATTCAGGAAACTTCTTCGCTTCTGGTTTAGTCCAGTTGTGCTGACCTCTCCTATACTGTGTGTTGTCTTTCCTTTCACCTAAAATAGTTCTTATCTACTATCTGATTAGTGAATACCCCTCTCCATCCCTCCCTCTCTCCCTTCCCCCTCTTGTAACACATCAAAGAATATTTTCTTCTCTGTTTAAACTATTTCTCAAGTTCTTATAATAGTAGTCTTATACAATACTTGTCCTTTTGCAGCTGACTAATTTCACCCAGACTAATGCCTTCCAGATTCCTTCATGTTATAAAATGGATTCACGGATTCATCATTGTTCTTTATTGATGCGTAATATTCCATTGAATATTACATACCATACCATATTTTTTTTATGGGTTATACCGTATACCATAATTTATTTACCCATTCATCCGTTGATGGGCACCTTGGTTGCTTCAAACTTTTTGCTATTGTAAACAGTGCTGCAATGAACATGGGTGTGCATATATCTGTTCGTGCAAAGGCTCTTACTTCTCTAGGATATACCCTAAGAAGCAGGATTGCTGGATCATAATGGTAATTCTAGTTTTTTAAGGAAGTGCCAAATCGATTCCCAAAGTGGTTGTACCATTTTACATTCCCACCAGCAGTATATAAGTGTTCCAGTCTCTCCACAGCCTCTCCAACATTTATTATTTTGTGTTTTTTGGATTAATGCCAGCCTTGTTGGAGTGAGATGGAATCTCATTGTAGTTTTTATTTGCATTTCTCTAATAGCTAATGATGGTGAGCATTTCCTCATGTATCTGTTAGCCACCTGAATATCTTCTTTAGTGAGGAAACTTTTCTTTAAGTCTCAGTTTCCTTATCTGGAAAACTGGGAATAGTATTCATCATATACAGCTGTTTTGTGGGACTACAAGAGACGTAATCCACGCAAAGGACTTAGAACATTTTCTAGAAAGCAAGAGAACTCAGTAATTGTTAGCTGCTGTTAACACTAGGAGTAATGGCAGCAGTAGCAGCTACCACACACAACTGGACAACAGAGAACAAAAAAGCATTAACAGTAATACCTCGTGTATCTACCGTCTTCACTGAAAGAACTATTTCACAGTAGATTACTTTCTGGTGACCTAAAGCTTATGCTTTTAAACATCAACACTTTTTTATCCCACCCATTTGGAAGGAAATGCTTTTTGAATGAACATCACAGTGCCTGGCTTGACAGGGTGGAGTACATTCCTTGGTAATTCAAGGCCATCATTAACATCACTACTTAACCATCCTGTCTCAGTACAGAGGTGCTGCCAAGGCGCTACCCATGTGAGAAGGCTGAAGGTGGACTATCCATTCAACTCTCCCCAGCTGCTGGGCTTTTCATGAACCTGTTGACTCTTTTGGAGTAACTAAATCTCAGAAAGGAGCCCTGGTGGCACAGTGGTTAAGTGCTGGGCTGCTAAATGAAAGGTTGGTGGTTCAAACCTACCAGCTACTCTGCAGAAGAAAGATGTGACAGTCTGCCTCCCTAAAGATTTACAGCCTTGGAAACCTCATGGGGTAGTTCTACTCTGTCCTATAGGGTCACTACGAGCTGGAATCAACTTGAGGGCAATAAGTTTAGATCTCAGAAAGGTTCAGGAGAAACTAAACTTCCCAGGGTCACATGTAGCTAACACATGAGGGAGTGGTAACTTGAACCCCAAAGCGTCTGGCTCAAGAATCAATGCTCTCTCTGGTATAACATACTGTACTCGGTTGTTACTGTATTCAGACTACCAAAACCAAACCCAAACCCACTGCCCTTGAGTTGATTCTACAGGACACAGTAGAACTGCCCCATAGGGTTTCCAAGGCTCTAATTATTTAAGGAAGAAGATTGCCACACCCTTCTCTTCTGGAACGGCTAGTGGGTTTGAACTGCTGATCTTTCGGTTAGCAGCCGAGCACTTTAACCACTGTACCACCAGGGCATCTTACTCAGACTACAAAACCAAACCAAACCAAGCCCAGTGCTGTCGAGTTGATTCCGACTCATAGAGACCCTATAGGACAGAGTAGAACTACCCCATAGAGTTTCCAAGGAGCACCTGGCGGATTCGAACTGCCAACCCTTTGGTTAGCAGCCGTAGCATTTAACCGCTACGCCACCAGGGTTTCCAGTCAGACTACAAGCACCGGAAAATCCACAAAAGATTATTAGGATTCGAATTCCATATGACCAAATGTTTGACAAGGTCCCAGGCCACAGATACAAAAAAGAACGGCCTAGTACTAAAACAAATAATTATTTCTCCAGTTTTGCCTGCTTTATGCTGATATTCAAAAGAATTTGAATTTCTTGGGCGTACCTTGATAGAAGTGGCAGCCTGGAAGCTTGCTGTACTTTAGTGAGAAGCTGAACCACTAGGCACTTCTGTAATCACTTGCTTTCTTCAGGTTTTTACTGTTTCACAGTTGTGGTAGCTAACAACAACAACAGCTTACGGTTGTTAAGCTTGTATAGTGGGCTAGAAACTAGTAAGTCCTTCACATATAATCATGTTGTTGTCCTTGTGTGCCGCTGAGTCAATTCCGACTCATGACAACCCTATAGGACAGTGCAGAACTGCTCCCATAAGGTTTTCTAGGCTGTAATCTTCAGGGGAACAAATTGCCAGGTCTTTCTCCTGTGGAGCCACTGGGGGTTCCATCCTGAATGCGCTCAGAATTTGCAAAGCAAATAATTATCATGCCAATGTAAACTCTTGTTTTAAGATCTTCATTTAAATTTATTAAGCTCTCCAGAATTCATAAACCAATGTAAACACATTCAAAATTTACATTTACACATAGCAAATATCTCTCCTGGATCCCAGAGCAAATCCTACAGTACTAGTTACGGTCTCCATTCCAGTGAGACGGTTTACCTGGAAGCAACGGGGGATTTATTAAGTGTCCTACAAACAGGAAAAATTATACTTAGGTCTGTTCTTCCTCTTTTTCAAAGTTTTCCTTCTTCCTTACTCTCACGTTTAAGAAATTACCTTTAAACAAAAGAAATACTTGAAAGATAATAGTCATGAATGCTATCCTCAGAAAAGAATGTTGAAAGTAAAGATAAAATGAAGGGGCTTAATGATTGTAGTTCTAATCTTTGGGTGGCTTCTTCATGGAGATAAATATTTGGGTGGAAAGTTCTATGTAAGAGCAATATGCTGGCTGTGCAACTAGCCTTTCTTAAGCTCATAAGAGGCGAATGGAAACACTGTATAAAAAGGAATAATTGCCACCACAGAGTACAACAAAATCTCACTAGTTTGGGTTAACAGGTAAAAAAGTTGCAGTATACTTTTTAAAGGAAATACAGTTATAGTACATTCAATACATGCACAGCTCAAATAAGATTAAAAATATTGCTTATTAGAGTGTACTGGGGCCCTGCTTAAAGCACAGAACTATTTTAAGTCATATATTATTGCATGAAATATATCCTAGCACAAGGCTTAAAAACAGGCAGCTTTCTTAGTAAGTTTAAATAGTCTTGCTTGGTAATATGATATCATTCCAAGTAAGTTCTTTTTATGATGAATTTTGAAAAACAAAAGTGAAAGCAGCCCTATGTAAATCATCACAGATGTCAAATTAGTAAAGTCTAAATTTTCAATATTTTGTTTATTTATACTTCGGACCCCTAAGAACTTCCCCTGGCCACCGCACTTTTGCAAGCTGCCCTGGATTCCTCCATCCAGGGAGTAAGTCAACATCGTTTTTCTGCACGTCTGGAGGAATGCCCAACTCCATACCACCACAGGAGGTGAACATTTAATTTAATGCAGAAAAGAGAATTTTTCCGAAGCCCTACACTTTCCAGTCAGGCATTTTCTTCTTCACCCAGCAGTACATGGTTAAAAAACTAGCGACTCCTCTAAAGATTTATAACCTTAGCTGGGAGAAAAGCTGGAGATTTTCTTTTCCATTCCTCGACTCTACTTATGAGCTACTTACTGCAGCACAGCAAGGCTCTCCTCGCCTGGATCGACAGTCTCCCTGTAGAGCTGACAAGCGGTGATAGATAGATTACTGGAGATTTGAGATGCTACTATTGCCACATCCTTGGCACTCTTCAAAGCAAGGCTGTGAACTAAAATGTCTCCCCTCACAACCAGCAACGTTCTGAGATGGAAACAGCCTTAAAATTCTAACCTAGCCCCTTCTCTATTCAGTTTCTCATCAGGGCCACACTGAAGAAGGAATGTGTTTTGGGAAATTGAAGCTCATTTTTACATCTGCAATAGTGTCAGTTTGATTGACCCATTATTATTAAACTACAGTTTTTAATGAAACTCCATTTCACCATTACATCTAATATACTACAGCTGAAATTGATTAATTATATGCTAGCAGAAGTAATAACAGACTTCCTTACTTCAAACACATAATGGAAAGCTGCTCTTTCATTCTTCTAATTATATCAGAATGGACAAAGTCATATACCCTCCCTATGAACAAATTTCAAGAATCTGCTTTTATCTTTTTTCTCCCTTTTCTCCAGTCAGAGTCCTTGTTAATGACAGGAGCATATCATAATTTAATTAGCTGACAGTGACTCACAATCCACCCCTTCTTTTTAATTGAAATCATTTCCTAGCACTATCTATAAAGGCCCACTTTGCATAACTAATAACCTTCATAAACAAGACCTTTGGAAAACTGCTGACTTTTATAGAAAGATATAAAACATTTGGATCTAGTTACTACGTTCCCACTTCACTGAAGACTGGGCAACACAGAATTTTCTCTGCAATGTACATAAATAGCTAATTCTGGAAGCATGAACCTTGTGCCCTGGGTAGCGAAAAACTGCAAAAAAAAAAAAAAAGGCAACTTCCACACCATTCACATAAGTATCATTTAATGATACGGAGTGCATGAGAGATGAGGCTTTGTTTGTGAATGCCATGAGAAGTATTTCAGGACACTGAGTCTTTTGCTAACCTGTCAGATTTAATTAAAGAAGGACCAATTACTTCTTAAAAACACTATGGGAAATATGCCGTTGTTAGGCATCCTTGAGTTGGCTCTGACTCATGGTGACCTTATGCATAACAGAACAAAATGCTGCCCAGTGCAATCTTCATGATCATTAGTAGGTTTGCTTCCACTGTTATGGCATATAGTTATACCCAAATGTCAACTTTCATGTCATTAAGATAAAATATGTTCTTAACCTGCCTGAAAATGGTTTGAGGTCAGTCTCTAGAAAAAAAATTTTCTTGTAAATTGAGTTAGGAAAGCACTGGTACATTGTATGCGTATGAATGTGTGTGGATGTATGACTCCTGAAAACTGTTCACATATCACACTCCCTTTCAGAAAAAGAATGTTCATCAAACTAAAGATTACAAAATAATTTGTAGGTAGGCTCATTCCTTTTATAAAACACTAGGCTTGCAGATTGCGGCTTCGTCAGATGCACCGTACCACCCCTCTACAGCAACGACCAGAGAAGCCAAGTGAAACAGATGCAGGCCACAATCCTGCACCCTCAACATCAAAAGGGAAGGATAAAGAACTGAAGTGAATACCGACTGGAAGAAAAAATTGAACGAAGGCAGCGACAGACGCGTGACAAGGACAGAAGGGGCTCTGCCAGCTGTCCCGGCTCAAGGAAGCCATCTTGAGAGAAAGCCAGCAGCAACCCCCAGTGAGGAGCACAGGAAGGCAACTTCACAACAGTCCTATAAGAGACAGAGAAAGCGTATAAACACCCAGAGAGAACGAGGTGAGCAAATCATGATCCAGAACTAAGGATGAAAAACACAGAAAGGAGGGAGAGAATTCCGGGGATCCTGCTGTCCACACAGCAGGGAGGGAACCAGGATCCAGAGTCAGGTATACCCACGAGCAGCGGTCCCTGACCTCTGGGGTGGGTGGTGCGTACGAGGCGCTGCGTCAGTGGAGTATTGGTGGGAGGTCCACCATCTAACTGGACTCTAGATGGCCCCCCACCTCCTTGCAGTTGGTTAGGGGTAGGCCCCACTGCTGGCTACAGCAAACTGGAAATGCCCAGGTACCCATGTCAGCTAGCCTATGGGGCACACTATGAGGGTCCCATACTCCAGCCACTCCACCTGATCGGAGAACATAATATGAGTACCCCTTTCTGCTCCCCCAGCTCTGTCCACCCACCACCCACCTGAAGAGCAGAGATAAGCACACTGCCCTGTGCTCATCTGCCCGCCACTCACCCTCCCACCTGGCGAGAGGCTGCCACTGTGCTAACACACGTGCACCCACCTGCCATCCATCTCCCCCACCACCCAGTGGGCAGTGACAACCGTGCCCCCCCTACCCTTGCCACACCTGCCACCCTATCCACTCTAGTACCACCCGCTCCTGGTCCACTGGGCTAAGAGACCACCATGAGTCCCAGGGTAATGTAAACAGTTAACACACTTGGCTGCTAACGGAAAGGTTGGCAGTTCCAGTCTGCCCAGCAGCACCTTGGAAGAAAGGCCTGGCAATCTATTTCTGAAAAATCAGCCACTGAAAACCCAGAGTTCTGCTCTGATACATATAGGGTCACCGTGAGTTAGAATCAACTCAACAGCAACTGGTAAGGGACCACCACACAGGAGGAACAGAGAAGTGAATATGCACTTAACTTTTTAAAAGACAAGAATTCAGGTAGTAAAACTGCTTACATTACCACACATTTTGACCTTTTTTAAAGCAAATGTCCAGCAGCTCAGGATATTAGAGTTTCAAGGACTCAAGCTGTATGTAGGAGTGTAAATACACAGTGAGAAGGAAAATCGTCACAGCCTGACCCAGCAGAGCAAATAACTGCACATGCAGGGTAATCTCAAGGATTCTGAGAAAGAGTCCTAGGTCCAGATAAACCACTCTTCTTCCCCACCAAGTGCCAACCTTTTTAACCAGGGGTAGAACCTTCCCTTCTATAACCAAGGCAAAGACTTTAAATGCAAATGGCATTCTTGGAATAGACAGCACACTGAGCTGAGGCACAGTCAGGTAAAAATGAGTGATGTAAGCCCTTCCCTGGGGGCAAATTTTGAGAAGAGCAGAATAAAAGGGACTAGAAGGGAAGCAGGGATATGAAGAGCCAGACTGAAAAGGAAGAAGAAAGGTAGTGAACTGTCTGAGGAATCTAAATAATGAACCTACACACTTGTGCCCTTGTGGTATAGTAGTTAAGAGCTCAGCCACTAACCAAAAGGTCAACTGTTCAAATCTACCATCTGCTCCTTGGAAACCCTATGGGGCAGTTCTTCTCTGTCCTATAGAGTCACTATGAGTTGGAATTGACTCGATGGCAACGGATTTGGATTGGTTTGGACACGTCTGTGTGTTCCAGATCCACCTCAACCTGTAATTAGCAAGAAAGAAAAATGCATTCTGAGTGTGAGGGGGAAGGATTGGGGAAGCAAGAGAAAAGAGAAAGAAGCTTAGAATTTCAAGCACCTCCCAAACTATTCCTAATTTAGTGAAGGCTGATGGTGTTTTACATCACTGGAGCAAGCCAGCAAAGGGGCCTGCAGACAGCCTTGGGTACTTTCTAGAGTTAGACACAGGCCATTTTCTTGTTAATTTGTACACAGGGATGTTAGTGCTTGGCAGAAGACAATCTGTTCAAGAAAAATTAGATTCCCCTTCACTTCTTGTGCGGTGGCAGAAGCACCCAAAGTATTTAAAAAATCTCATTTTGCTTCCATCGGAATCCATATGTTCGCTGATCAGGTTAAGGCTGGATCTGGATGGCACATTTTTCACTGTAAATAAACTTCGCCTCAGCAAACCCTCAGGGAAGGGAGGGGACCCTACTCTCTTAATTTCCCAGGTCTACAAAAGGCTCGCTTTCAGGAATAGCAGCAGCTCCGATGATTTATAGCTGGAGAAAGGCCATACCTCAGAGAATTCATGTCATAAGCTACAGGTAAAGCCAGGGGAGCAGCCCTCATTTAGTTCAAGAGAAAGAAGGGAAAAGCTGGAAATTAGCCTGGTAAAGAATATGCCTTTATTACTACACGTTGGAAGTAATGTGAATCAGGATGTGCTCTGTGGTGGTAATTCCACACTATGACTTAGAAGCCAAGACTAAAGGGTGAAGAAAAGATGGAAGGAAGGTGAAAAGACAGTTAAAAAAAAATGTATAGGCTTAGAGTGCCTGCTATTCGACATGCACTGTGCTAGGCACATTACCAGGCCATTTCAAAGAAAAGGCTACTTACTGATGTTTGCAATTAAATGCACAATTTCCATTCCTAGCCTCCCAGCAACCTCCTGGGATCAGCCTTTACTTATGCAATTACCAGGTACCACTGAGTCAATTTGGACCCATGACAACCCTATGTGTGTCAGAGCAGAACTGTGCTCCATAGGGTCTTCGATGGCTTATTTTTTGGAAGTACATCGTCAGGCCTTTCTTTTGAGGCACTTCTGGGTGGATTCAAACCTCCAACCTTCCAGTTAGTAGCCGAACGTGTTAACCATTTGCATCACCCAGGAAGTAAGGTGACTAATACATCTTTCAAAACTGCCTCATCAGGGTTCCTCCAATGTCTAACCAGCCAAAGATACTTGAAATCTTGGCCAAGGGCTCTCTTGTGGGTATCAAGAAAACTACTACATCTCAGGGCAGGTCCCAAGACAAATGCAGCTGATACAGAAAATAATACCAAAGAACTGGATTTAGCAATGTGGCTACCTCGACGGAAATCATTTGGTTAGACTGGTGGGCACCAAACTCGTGCATGAGTGCCACAAGTGGTTTGCACCTGACTACTAACTGAAAGGTTGGCAGTCTGAATCCACCTAAGGACACTGCAGAAAAAAAGCCTAGAGATCTGCTTCCGTAAAGATCACAGCCAAGAAAACCTTATGGACAGTCTACTCTGTAGCACATGGGGTTGCTGTGAGTTGGAATCGAGTCGATGGCAATGGGTTTGGTTGGTTGGCTGGTTGTTTGCTTGGTGGAGACCAAAGGGTGATTGAGTTAAAGAGAAAACAGGAAGAAAAGTAGAGTCAAGGAGTAGAGCTACGACTCCTATGAGAAGTGTTTCAGAGGGATTAATGGACTACTTGTCAGGACACAGCTAATGGGGAGCAGGGCTGGATTTAGGACTCAGGAGTCCCACTGGCATCACAGAACTTCTACTAAGTCAACCCATCAAGCAATCTACACCCCTCACTCTGCGGCTACTGGTACCCCAGTTTTGGTTTTGTTTTCACTAAGATGTTTCAAAAGATTCTAAAGAGAAAAGTTATCAGATTAACTGAAAGAAGTGAATTTTTTTTTCCTTTCAGAAAGAAAATTTTAACTCCCTTCACCAACAAAGGGATTAAATTTGCTCTATGACTGAACTGCATTAAAAATAATGAGGCGGATCAAGAAAAGCTTTTATTATTTTAACGAATTCAAAAGCCGGAAGCATTACTGAGATGAGCAATGCCTTCAGTGCCCTAATCCGATGTAATCACATTTTAAAAATTATTCTGTTTAGGAATTTTTCTACTGCATCAGACAAAATCCAAAATATGCCGTGTAGACGGAATATTAAGTTCCAATCCTGAGTGTCCTGAAAATAGAGATCAACATTATAAAGAACTTCTTTGAAAGAAACACCTGTAAAACACTGAAGCCTCCTGATACCCAAAGATGAATTTATTCCTTCAAACATTTAACCTCTGTCCTAAGAAATTTATGATTCTATACATTATCAGAATCAACGATTTACTTCTATGTATATAGGGCAATTCATTTAACCTTTCTTTTCTTTTGCATCCTCAGCTGCCTAAAGAGGAATTCAGATTCTAACTTACTTCACAGGGGTTTATTCTAAAGAAGAAACATTTATCACAAACATAAATTTGCTACACGAATGTGATAATCTTTTAAGTCTCAAAAGAAAACATCAGAATCTTTTCTTTCCCAAACAACCTGCATGTGCAAAGAAATAAAAGTCACTCAAAGAAAAGCATAATATCTAAGGCCAATATAATAATCCTCCATTCTTTTAAAAAAAAAAAAATCACATTTCTTGGCCATTAGGTTGACACCATTCTGCCACAATCTTGACACGTCAAGCTTCAGTATTAGTATGCAGGCAGTTGCGGGGGTGGGGGGTGGGGGGAGAGTGACTTTGATTCAGCAAAGTTAACTGCACTTCACTTATTTCAAGGTTTTGTACTTTTAGCTATATCTCACTCATGCTGGAAACATTTCAACAAAAAAAAGGGAAGTCACCAATCTCAGGCTCAGTTTTCATTTCAGAAAGAGCAGAGCGGTAGCTATAATTAAACTTTGAAGAGTTCAATTCATCTTCCCCCACAGGTTTGCGATTAAAACCATTCATTCCAAATTATTCCTAAATCTTGTCCCAGCTATCATAAAATGATTACGCCATGTTCAGCACCCTCCAAACTCACAGCAACCCTATAGGACAGAGCAGGACTGCCCCCACAGCATCAAAGACTGTAAATCTTTACGGAAGCAAACCTCCACATCTTTCTTCAGCTGGTAGGTTCGAACCGCCAACCTTTTGGTTAGCAGCCAGTGCTTTAATCACTGTGCCACCAGGGCTCCTCCTCAGTACCCTCCAAAACTTCACTAAAAATACAGTCTAGAATACAGAACATCAATCTAGCAAAATAGACCCCAAATTTATGACAGAATACAGTATAAATTTTAATATTAATATCATATAAATGAGTGACTGGTAATTAAACCTTTTGTAAATAGGGGTTGACCACTCAGGTTATCATTTTCTACGTCCTTTCAGCCTCATCTTCATCTGCCATCTATCACTAGTGCTGTTGTTCTGAGGTTCCACTGGAATAAAGGAAACAGCCAGTCCCATCTTGTAAGCAGGCCTGGTAAAAAAAAGCGTGATGAAGCATGTTTTGCATCTATTGGTTAAAATCATTTATTACTGTTTTACTAATTCTGGACATACTAGTGTTCCTGTCTGCATAAAGTACAAGAATAACTCATATGGCCAAACTAAGAGCCAAACCAAAGATTTCTCCTCTGTATCCCTGGAGGGTTTACCCAAGAAATGAAAGGCTTTATCCAACCACAGGAGGCAGCAGAGGTGGGGCCATGGCAAAGAGGCCACAGGGAGGCAGATGGGGCCAACAACAACAAAAGAAACTGTCCCTGTTAGCATGAATATACCCCCAATGGCTTATTTCCCCACCAAGAGCCCTGCCAAAAAACAAAAATGTTTTGAATATACTGCCTTCAGTTTACCATTTTTAAAGGTACTGCAGGAAGAATGATTTTTTTCCCTTGAGGAATATAATGGGAAATGTATATATGTATATTCCGTAAACCTCTACTTTCCATATATTATCACGTCCTTCTACACGCAGATTGGAGTTCCTGTGAGACAGTGAGTCTTAGTGAGCCTTTGAGTCTTTCTGAGACGGCAGAAAAGTATGGCGACTGAAGCCAGGCAGTTAAAAATCATAGCTCTGCTACTTACTAAATATAGTACAATAAACAAGTAACTTTAATTTCTCTAAGCTTCAGTTTTCCCATCTGTGGAATGGGAACAATAAATCTACCTTACAAGACTACTGTATGAATGAAACCATAAAATAACACTTCAAAAGTACCTAGCCTAGTGTCTTGGTTATCTAGTGCTACTATAACAGAAATACCACAAGCAGATGGCTTTAACAAAGAGAAATTTATTCTCTCACAGTATAGGAAGCTAGAAGTCCAAATTCAGGGTGCCAGCTCCAGGGGAAGGCTTTCTCTCTCTGTCGGTTCTGGGAGAAGGTCCTTGTCATCAATCTTCCCAGGTCGAAGAGATTCTCAGCACAGGGACCCTGGGTTCAAAGGACATGCTATTCTCCTGGCTCTTGTTTCTTAGTGGTATGAGGTCCCCCTGTCTCTGTGTTTGCTTCTCTCTTTTATATCTCAAAAGGGATTGGCTTTAAACACAACCTAATCTTGTAGATTGAGTCCTGCCTCATTAACATAACTGCCTCTAGTCTTGCCTTATTAACATCATAGAGGTAGGATTCACAACACTTAAGAAAATCACATCAAATGGCAAAATGGTAGACAATCACACAATACTAGGAAATACGGCCTAGCCAAGTTGACACATACTTTTGGGAGACAGTTCAATCCATGACACAGGGCCCACAGACACTTGATTTAAAAAAACAAAAAAAGTGTTCATCTTTTTCCTACAATCCCCACCCTACTAGTATACAGGTCAAAATATCAGTCCATTAAATAAACAAACACTCAATTAGTTAAGCAAAAGTGTCTTTGAAGTGCATTTCAAGTGTGAGAGTATATTCAATACCATATGGAGATATTTTAAGAGCCTAAGCTATTTATAGGTGCTCTGGTGGCACAATGGTTGAGTGCTTGGCTACTAACCAAAAGGTTGGTGGTTCAAAGCCACCAGTCTCTCCCAGGAGAAAAGACATGGCAATCTGCTCTAGTAAAGATTGATGAGCCTAGGAAACTCTATGGGCCAGTTCTACTCTGTTATATAGGGTCCCTAATGAGTCAGAATTAACTTGATGGCACACAACAAGCAGCTGTGTATAGGGGATAGTAGTAGTTCAGTGGTAGAAATGTCACCTTCCATGGAGGAGACCCGAGTTTGATTCCCAGAGAATGTACTTCAGGCGCAACCACAATTGCTGTCAGTGGAGGTTTAGCTGTGGCTATGACGTTGAACAGGTTTCAGCCGAGCTTCCAGACTAACACATACTAGGAAGAATGGTGATCTACTTCTAAAAATCAGCCACTGAAAACTCTATGGATCACAATTGTCCGATCCCATTGTGCATGAGGTCACCATGAGTCAATGGCAGACGTGATAACAGCTAACAGCAACAACAACAAACCGTGTATATCCAAGTATTGAGACATATTTTGGCATGTTTGGCATTCCGGTGCATTTGCCCTTAAACACCCTCCCTGTAGGAACCAATAAGCCTCCAGAGAATGTGGTCATCTTAATAGAAGTAGTAGACACTCAAGAATTTGGTCACAGGACCATAGACGAGTAGGGAGAGGAGAAAAATTAAAATTGACCACCTGACCCCAAGTCTTGTGGCTTGGGGCCAAAACAACAATAAATGAAGAATTGCTTCACTAAAGCTGCTGTCTCTGGGAGCACAAGACAGCACTACTTTCTTTGACGCCTGAAAAGCAAAACATACTCACCTGAGGGGAAGGGCTCAGCCTATTGGCTGCTGAAGCAGGAACAAAGGTAGGAGAGAGAACTTGGCCAAGGAATGGAAGAGGCTCCCAGCAGGCAGCCCCATCTGGAATAGAGAAGGGACAGGCTAGGATGCCTTGCAAGTGGAGAGCAAGGATGCTGCTCCTAGAAAACTGGAGGATAGTGTCAGTGAGCACATCTTTAGGGCAGCAGTATACTCCACAGGACAGCCACAAGGACATTCAGAACTGATATGCAGAACTTAAAATTGGGTGTGTGGAGACAGAGCATGGGAAGTACCGCTGTGTTGCTATTTTTATGCCAAACTAGTGTTAACAAGTAAGGCAAGAGTTATGTACCTTTGGACTACTGTTATCTTAGCCTAGATACTCATTAAGAGGGAAGTGGAAAGAAGAGCAATAGAACCAATCCATGTTTTCTGAGCACTTACTACATTTTAGGTACTGACACTTTTTCTTATTTAATTTCATTGGAAAGAGCAGATTAATGTTTTTTTTTAAATCAGATACACTTCCACAATAAAGGCTTTTGAATGAAAGCAGGTATCATTTTGCTGTCCAGGCTATACTCTCTGAATATTGTCACTAAAGAGATAAGTAAATCTGGAATTCATATCAAGTATTTTTATTGATTTCTTTTGGAAAAGATAATTACTGTATGTATACCAGGGTTCTCAAAGTGTGGTCTAGGTACCTCTGGGGATCCCTGAGGCCCTTTCAGGGAATCTGAGTAGTCAAAACTATTTTCATTATAATACTAAGATATTGTTTGCCTTTTTGCTCTCATTAACTCATGGGTGGACAGAAGAGTTTTCCAGAGGCTGGATGATACATGGTATCACAAGAGATTGAATGCAGAAGTAGATATAAAAATTCTCATGTCTTCTATTAACCCTGACATTGAAGAGATTTGCAAAAGTATAAACAATGCCACTATTGTCATTAGTTTTGTTTTTTTAAAAGTTATTTTTCATAAAAATATTTGTTAATATTTAATGGTTTATTATTCTTTTGAATAAATATTTTTAAATTTCTCAGTATAACATGGTAAAAACTGAAGATATAACCTACATAAAAAAGTTATCTTTGAGGAGGGGGGCCAAGATGGCGGACTAGGTGGACGCTCCCGCGGATCCCTCTTGCAACAAAGACTCGGAAAAACAAGGGAATCGATCACATACATAACAATCTATGAACTCTGAACAACAAGCACAGACTTAGAGACGGAGGACGAACAAATACGGGCAGACAGCGACTGTTTTCAGAACTAGGAGCCAGCGCACCAGGCAGGTGACCTTCGGAGCTCGATCTGGGGCAGAGCCCAGGGGGGCAGACGGCACAGAAAGGGGGCCCACCCCTTCCCCCCCGAACCCATCCCGGGAGGAAGCCTAGCAGGTTGGCGCGGGCGGCGTAGGGGCGCAGCCGGAGGGAGAAACACCCGGGAGGCAGTGACTGATCTGAGAGGGGGGAGAACAGCGTCCCAGCTGGGGTGCCCTGCTGTCCGCCGGGAGTTAGGCGAGAAGCCGACGGGGCGCGCGCGGGGGGGGGGTCAGCTGTGTTTCCCTGGGGTGACCCCAGGGCGGGGCCCACGCGTTCGTGCGGGAGGACGCGCACCCAGTCCGCGCGTGTGGCACGGCACACCAGAGGGAGAAATCCCCGGAGGTGTCTGGTCTCAAAACAGGGAAAGCAGCATCCCAGACGGGGAGCCATTCCGCTGCGATCTGGGCACGCGCGCGCGCGCGGGCGGGGCATGAGCGCAGGGTCCATTTTTATTACCCTGAATTGACCCAGAGGGCGGGAACACCTGGTCATGCGAGTGACGCCCTCCCAGTTTGCGCGAGAGGTGCGGCACACTGGAAGGAGAAGTCCCCGGGAGGAACTGATTGGTCCCAAAGCGCAGAAAGTAGCATCCCAGACAAAGTGCCGCCCTGCTGGGGCTTGGGCGCGCGCACGAGCGGGCCGTGAGCGCGGAGTCCATTTTTATTGCCCTGAATTGACCCAGGGGGCAGGCCCACCTGGCCGTGCGGAGGAACTGATTGGTCCCAAAGCGCAGAAAGTAGCATCCCAGACAGAGTGCCACCCTGCTGGGGCTTGGGCGCGCGCGGGCGGGGCGTGAGCGCGGAGTCCATTTTTATCGCCCTGAATTGACCCAGGGGGCGGGCCCACCTGGCCGTGCGGAGGAACTGATTGGTCCCGAAGCGCAGAAAGTAGCGTCCCAGACGGGGTTCCGTCCTGCTGGGGCTTGGGCGCGCGCACGAGCGGGGCGTGAGCACGGAGTCCATTTTTATTGCCCTGAATAGACCCTGGGGGCGGGCCCACCCGTTCGTGCGGGAAACGCCCACCCAGTGCCCACGAGCGGTGCCGCGCACCGGAGGAAGTCCCCAGGAGGAAGGGACTGGTTTCCGAGCAAGGAAAGCAGTGTCCTAGCCAGGGACCCGTCCAGCCCGGATTTTGGCAAACGGGGGCGGAGCGTGAACGTGGTGTTCAGCTCTATATTCTGTGGTGCTACACTCCTAGCTCTCAGATCCCTCCCCCACCCTCCCCAGGCGAGCCCATTAACATCCGAATACCCGGAGCCAGAGAGAGAATTCAGATAGGGATCTGACTGCATTTTTTTTTAGCTGACTACTTGGAAAATCTAGTTTCCCAGTGATGGCTCGGAGACAGCAGTCCATATCAAACCACATAAAGAAACAGACCATGACAGCTTCTCCAACCCCCCAAACAAAAGAATCAAAATCTTTCCCAAATGAAGATACAATCCTGGAATTATCAGATACAGAATATAAAAAACTAATTTACAAAATGCTTAAAGATATCACGAATGAAATTAGGATAAATGCAGAAAAAGCCAAGGAACACACTGATAAAACTGTTGAAGAACTCAAAAAGATTATTCAAGAACATAGTGGAAAAATTAACAAGTTGCAAGAATCCATAGAGAGACAGCATGTAGAAATCCAAAAGATTAACAATAAAATTACAGAATTTGACAACGCAATAGAAAGTCAGAGGAGCAGACTCGAGCAATTAGAATGTAGACTGGGACTTCTGGAGGACCAGGGAAACAACACCAACATAGCTGGAAAAAAATCAGATAAAAGAATTAAAAAAAATGAAGAAACCCTAAGAATCATGTGGGACTCTATCAAGAAGGATAACTTGCGAGTGATTGGAGTCCCAGAACAGGGAGGGGGGACAGAAAACACAGAGAAAATAGTTGAAGAACTCCTGACACAAAACTTCCCTGACATCATGAAAGAAGAAAGGATATCTATCCAAGATGCTCATCGAACCCCATTTAAGATTGATCCAAAAAGAAAAACACCAAGACATATCATCATCAAACTTGCCAAAACCAAAGACAAACAGAAAATTTTAAAAGCAGCCAGGGAGAAAAGAAAGGTTTCCTTCAAGGGAGAATCAATAAGAATAAGTTCAGACTACTCAGCAGAAACTATGCAGGCAAGAAGGGAATGGGACGACATATACAGAGCACTAAACGAGAAAAACTGCCAACCAAGGATCATATATCCAGCAAAACTCTCTCTGAAATATGAAGGAGAAATTAAGATATTTACAGATAAACACAAGTTTAGAGAATTTGCAAAAACTAAACCAAGACTGCAAGAAATGCTAAAGGAGATTGTTTGGCCTGATGACCAATAATATCAGGTACCAGCACAATACAAGGTCACAAAACAGAACGTCCTGATATCAACGCAACTCAAACAGAGAAAGCACAAAAACAAACAAATTAAGACTAATTCTAAAAAATAAATAAATAAACAAAATAATACACACAACAGGAAATCATGGAAATCAATAGCTAAACGATCAAAATAATCAAAAAGAGGGACTAAATATAGGAGGCATTGAACTGCCAGATGGAGAGTGATACAAGGCGAAATAGAAGGATACAAGTTAGGGTTTTACTTAGAAAAATAGGGGTAAATAAAAAGGTAACCACAAAAAGGAATATCAATTCCATAACTCAAGAAAAAAGCCAAGAAAAACGTAACGACTCAATAAACACAAAGTTAAACATTATGAAAATGAGGATCTCACAAGCTACTAAGAAAAACGTCTCAGCACAAAAAAGCATGTGGAAAAATGAAATGGCCAACAACACACATAAAAAGGCATCAAAATGACAGCACTAAAAACTTACTTATCTATAATTACGCTGAATGTAAATGGACTAAATGCACCAATAAAGAGACAGAGAGTCACGGACTGGATAAAAAAACACGATCCATCTATATGCTGCCTACAAGAGACACACCTTAGACTTAGAGACACAAACAAACTAAAACTCAAAGGATGGAAAAAAGTATATCAAGCAAACAATAAGCAAAAAAGAAGAGGAGTAGCAATATTAATTTCTGACAAAATAGACTTTAGACTTAAATCCACCACAAAGGATAAAGAAGGACACTATATAATGATAAAAGGGACAATTGATCAGGAAGACATAACCATATTAAATATTTACGCACCTAATGACAGGGCTGCAAGATACATAAATCAAATTTTAACAGAATTGAAAAGTGAGATAGACACCTCCACATATATAGTAGGAGACTTCAACACACCACTTTCGGAGAAGGACAGGACATCCAGTAAGAAGCTCAATAGAGACACGGAAGACCTACTTACAACAATCAACCAACTTGACCTCATTGACTTATACAGAACTCTCCACCCAACTGCTGCAAAATATACTTTTTTTTCTAGCGCACATGGAACATTCTCTAGAATAGACCACATATTAGGGCATAAAACAAATCTTTGCAGAATCCAAAACATCGAAATATTACAAAGCATCTTCTCAGACCACAAGGCAATGAAGCTAGAAATCAATAACAGAAAAACTAGGGAAAAGAAATCAAATACTTGGAAAATGAACAATACCCTCCTGAAAAAAGACTGGGTTATAGAAGACATCAAGGAGGGAATAAGGAAATTCTTAGAAAACAACGAGAATGAAAATACTTCCTATCAAAACCTCTGGGACACAGCAAAAGCAGTGCTCAGAGGCCAATTTATATCGATAAATGCACACATACAAAAAGAAGAAAGAGACAAAATCAGAGAACTGTCCCGACAACTTGAGCAAATAGAAAGTGAGCAACAAAAGAATCCATCAGGCACCCGAAGAAAACAAATAATAAAAATTAGAGCTGAACTAAATGAATTAGAGAACAGAAAAACAATTGAAAGAATTAACAAAGCCAAAAGCTGGTTCTTTGAAAAAATTAACAAAATTGATAAACCATTGGCTAGACTGACTAAAGAAAAACAGGAAAGGAAACAAATAACCCGAATAAGAAACGAGAAGGACCACATCACAACAGAACCAAATGAAATCAAAAGAATCATATCAGATTACTACATAAAATTGTACTCTAACAAATTTGAAAACCTAGAAGAAATGGATAAATTCTTGGAACAACACTACTTACCTAAACTAACACATACAGAAGTAGAACAACTAAATAGACCCATAACAAAAAAAGAGATTGAAATGGTAATCAAAAAACTCCCAACAAAAAAAAGTCCTGGCCCAGATGGCTTCACTGCAGAGTTCTACCAAACCTTCAGAGAAGACTTAACACCATTACTATTGAAGGTATTTCAAAGTATAGAAAAAGACGGAATACTACCCAACTCATTCTATGAAGCCACCATCTCCCTGATACCAAAACCAGGTAAAGACATTACAAAAAAAGAAAATTTTAGACCTATATCCCTCATGAACATAGATGCAAAAATCCTTAATAAAATTCTAGCCAATAGAATCCAACAACACATCAAAAAAATAATTCACCCTGATCAAGTGGGATTTATACCAGGTATGCAAGGCTGGTTTAATATCAGAAAAACCATTAATGTAATCCATCACATAAATAAAACAAAAGACAAAAACCACATGATCTTATCAATTGATGCAGAAAAGGCATTTGACAAAGTCCAACACCCATTTATGATAAAAACTCTCACCAAAATAGGAATTGAAGGAAAATTCCTCAACATAATAAAGGGCATATATGCAAAGCCAACAGCCAATATCACTCTAAATGGAGAGAACCTGAAAGCATTTCCCTTGAGAACGGGAACCAGACAAGGATGCCCTTTATCACCGCTCTTATTCAACATCGTACTTGAAGTCCTAGCCAGGGCAATTAGGCTAGACAAAGAAATAAAGGGTATTCAGATTGGTAAGGAGGAAGTAAAGCTATCACTATTTGCAGATGACATGATCGTATACATGGAAAACCCTAAGAAATCCTCCAGAAAACTACTGAAACTAATAGAAGAGTTTGGAAGAGTCTCAGGATATAAAATAAACATACAAAAATCACTTGGATTCCTCTACACCAACAAAAAGAACACCGAAGAGGAAATAACCAAATCAATACCATTCACAGTAGCCCCCAAGAAGATAAAATACTTAGGAATAAATCTTACCAAGGAAGTAAAAGACCTATACAAAGAAAACTATAAAACTCTGCTACAAGAAATTCAAAAGGACACGCTTAAATGGAAAAACATACCCTGCTCATGGATAGGAAGACTCAACATAGTAAAAATGTCTGTTCTACCAAAAGCCATTTATACATACAACGCACTTCCAATCCAAATACCAATGTCATACTTTAAGGGAATAGAGAAACAAATCACTAACTTCATATGGAAAGGAAAGAATCCCCGGATAAGCAAAACATTACTGAAAAAGAAGAAGAAAGTGGGAGGCCTCACCCTACCTGATTTCAGAACCTATTATATAGCTACAGTAGTCAAAACAGCCTGGTACTGGTACAACAACAGGCACATAGACCAATGGAACAGAATTGAGAATCCAGATATAAATCCATCCACGTATGAGCAGCTGATATTTGACAAAGGACCAGTGTCAGTCAATTGGGGAAATAATAGTCTTTTTAACAAATGGTGCTGGCATACCTGGATATCCATTTGCAAAAGAATGAAACAGGACCCATACCTCACACCATGCACAAAAACTAACTCCAAGTGGATCAAAGACCTAAACATAAAGACTAAAACGATAAAAATCTTGGAAGAAAAAATAGGATCTACCCTAGGAGCCCTAATACAGGGCATAAACAGAATACAAAACATTACCAAAAATGATGAAGAGAAACCCAATAACTGGGAGCTCCTAAAAATCAAACACCTATGCTCATCTAAAGACTTCACCAAAAGAGTAAAAAGACCACCTACAGACTGGGAAAGAATATTCAGCTATGACATCTCAGACCAGCGCCTGATCTCTAAAATCTACATGATTCTGTCAAAACTCAACCACAAAAAGACAAACAACCCAATCAAGAAGTGGGCAAAGGATATGAACACACATTTCACTAAAGAAGATATTCAGGCAGCCAACAGATACATGAGAAAATGCTCTCGATCATTAGTCATTAGAGAAATGCAAATTAAAACTACGATGAGATTCCATCTGACACCAACTAGACTGGCATTAATTCAAAAATCACAAAATAATAAATGTTGGAGAGGCTGCGGAGAGACTGGAACTCTCATACACTGCTGGTGGGATTGTAAAATGGTACAACCACTGTGGAAATCCATCTGGCGTTATCTTAAACAGTTAGAAATAGAACTACCATACAAACCAGAAATCCCACTCCTCGGAATATACCCTAAAAATACAAGACCCTTCACACAAACAGATATATGCACACCCATGTTTATTGCAGCTCTGTTTACAATAGCAAAAAGCTGGAAGCAACCAAGATGTCCATCAACGGACGAATGGGTAAATAAATTGTGGTATATTCACACAATGGAATACTACGCATCGATAAAGAACAGTGACGAATCTCTGAAACATTTCATAACATGGAGGAATCTGGAAGGCATTATGCTGAGCGAAATGAGTCAGTTGCAAAAGGACAAATATTGTATAAGACCACTATTATAAGATCTTGAGGAATAGAAAAAACGGAAAAGAACACATACTTTTGTGGTTACAAAGGGGGGAGGGAGGGAGGGAGGGAGGGAGAGGGCTTTTTATTGATCAATCTGTAGATGGGAACTGCTTTGGGTGAAGGGAAAGACAACACTCAAAACAAGGAAGGTCAGCCTAATTGGACAGGATTAAAAGTAAAGAGGTTTCCGAGATAAAATGAAAGCTTCAAAGGATAGCGAAGCAGGGGCTGGGGTCTGGGGAACTTGGTTTGAGAGGACTTCTAAATCAATGGGCAAAACAATTCTATTATGAAAACACTCTGCATCCCACTTTGAATTGTGGCACCTGGGGTCCTAAATGCCAACAAGCAGCCATCTAAAATACATTAATTGGTCTCAACCCACCGGGAGCAAAGGCAAAGGAAGAACACCAAGGTCACACGACAACTAAGAACCCAAGAGACAGAAAGGGCCACTTGAACCAGAGACCTACAATATCCTGAGACTAGAAGAACAAGTTGGTGCCCGGCCACAATCGATGTCTGCCCTGTCAGGGAGCACAAGAGACAACTCCTGAGGGAGCAGGAGACCAATGGGATACAGACCCCAAATTCTCATTAAAAGACCACACCTAATGGTATGATTGCGACTAGAGGAATCCCAGAGACAATGCTCCCCAGAACTTCTGATGGCACAGGACAGGAACCAACCCCGAAGACAAATCATCAGGCATGAAAAGGACTGGTCAGTGGGGGGGAGAGAGATACTGATGAAGAGCGAGCTAATTAAATCAGGTGGACACGGGAGAGTGTGTTGGCAACTCTTGACTGGAGGGGGGATGGGAAGATAGAGAGAGATGGAAGAAGGTAAAATTGGCACGAAACGAGAGACTGTAAGGGCTGACTCAATAGGGGGAGAGCAAGTGGGAGAAGGGAGTAAGATGTATGTAAACCTACATGTGACAGACTGATTGGAATGGTAAATGTTCACTTGAAGCTTAATAAAAATTTAAAAAAAAAAAAAAAAAAAAAGTTATCTTTGGGATCCTCAGTAATTTTGAAGAGTATAAAAGGGACCTTGAGACCAAAAACCATTAGTGTATACCATACCTCACTTTCCTCCACCCGGACCTTACAAAAGGGTATCAAGAAATGGCGTGACACAATCATTGGTTTGATTTGATGATTTGATATCTAATTTTCGACAAAGATCAAGGAACATACATCCCTTCTTCTGTTCTTCCCAACCAAATGGTATTTTTTAATGAGTTATGTAAAAAAACATTTTTTTTTTTTTAATTAACAAGTTGTTAGAGCTGCGGGCAGGGGGCTATTTTTTATTATTATTATTATTATTATTAATTTCTAGTTTTGTTGCAGAGCCCTTGAGACACAGTGGTTAAGAGTTTGGCTGCTAACCAAACAGTTGTGAGTTCAAATCCACCAGCCACTCCTGGGAAACCCTCTGGGGCAGTTCTACTCTGTCCTATAAGTGCTACAAGTCCGAATTGATATGACAGCAATGGGTAGTTTTACTGCACTGTGCTTATTGAGATTTTCCTTGTGGCCTAATGCGTGATCAATCTTTGTAATAGTTTTATGATCATGAAAGAAGAATGCACAAATTTCTAAATGCTCCTTATTCATAACTGTCTGCTCTTGCTTTACGGATGCAACACTCCCTTGAATGTCACTGATAATACTAATGAAAACATTTAAAAAGTTTTCTCATATTTCCTCAATTGCTCTGGAGTGAGTCTTTGACTCTGATTGTGCCAAATCCCTTCATACGTGAGGTACAGTTTGTTTTTGTTTTTGTTTTACTGTTTTTAAATTTGGCCTGTCTTGGTCAGTATTGATATGCCCTCAAAGCCTGTGTAAGCCTGTTTAATTCTCCTCAGTAGGCCCTTCCTGCATATAACAGGTAGCTGATGCCATCAAATTTCACCCTGAGGGCTCTAAAGGCCAAAAAGTATTCGCTAAACTCATCAGTCTACTATGCAACACACTACAAGAAGCAATTTTATTGCTTACAGTTTGTATTTGTCAATGGCGTGATATTAGTGCTAGTTCATCTCCCTGTTAATGCCTGTATTCTGTCCTTGGCCCTTTCACTGAGTGAAACGTGACATATCTCTAGTATTACAAGTGTTTCTTCTTACAGGTAACAAAATGTGTATAGACTGATGAGCCAAAAATAGTGTCCAAAACAACACCTAATATAGCTAAATTTTTTAAAAGAAAATAGAATACCTCAGGAAAATAAACCTCCAAATATACATCTTGGATGAAAATCTTGCCTCAACCCCCCAGGCCTGTTGTGACCTTGCTCTTCTCCTGCCCACTCTCCTCCCACTCTAGTCCATGGATCCTCTCTGTTCTCCAAGTACACCAAGCCCTAGCCACTGTCCCCACCACAGGTCTACTTCCTTCCCTACTGACCTAGACCTTGTGGGGCATCATTCCAAGCCCTCTATTATCAGCACCATCAACTCTTTGCCCTCTGGACTTCTGTCACATCTACTCAGCGGAACTCATCACACAGCAGTCAACCCTGTATCTTTTCTGCTCTAAAACAGGACAGCACGGTGTGGGTGCAGGCTCTGCAGCGGCACAGCCTGAACTTGAATGTCAGCTCTGCTATTACTGGCTGTAGAACAGTGAGCAACTTATTTCTCCATCACATCTGCAAAATGGGGATTGTAATAATAGGAGCTATTTCACAGGGTCGTTTTGAGGATTAAGTAAGTTACTACATGCAAGGTGCTAGTACAAAGTAAGCACTCAATAAATATTCACTATTTTCATTTGTTACAATACTCAAGCTGCTAAGTTTCCATGGAGAAAATCATGGAGCTCTGTGAACTGGTGCCTCTACACATTCAGCATGTCCCTTTTACCCCTGTAGCTGCGTGTGGCCCTGGAGCCCTATCACATGGTCCTGAGTGGTCCACTCAGAGGTCCTCTCAAGTTTCCATCTCTCTGCTCCATCCCAACCCTTTACATGTGTTCTCACACAGCAAATGGTCTTGCTTCCAATTTGACAAAAAAACAGAGGCCATAGCCCTGCTAGCAACTTCCTACCCAACCCCCATGAATAGCATGTGGCCCATCCTTTACATGTCTCCCTGTGTAGAGGGACAGTCCTCCTCCTACTTGGATAATTGTTCTCCTGTGTTCTACCTTTCACCCTTCAAGCCTCCTTTAGGGATCTTGCTCCAGCAATCATAACTTCTACTTCCTTGTCTTTCATCTCTTTCTCTCCCTACTCACTACTTTCCTTTAGCATAAAATCTGCTCGAGTTGTCCATCTTAAAACAAAACAAACAGAATCTTCCTTTAGCCCCATTCACCTCTAACACTCTATTTTTCCTTTTACTGCTAGAAAAAAATCTCTATACCCAAATTTCCAACCTTTTATAATATGTATTATGACATCATTAAGCACTAAATGCATTCTTACTTTGGTTCCCAACGACCTCTTAAAGGCAACGTGCAGAAGACTTTTAAGTGTGATCCTTTTTGACTTTGCTGTGATATTTGACCTCGTTTCTTACAGCCCCATCCTTGAATCATTCCCTTGGATTTCTGCAGCTTCACTACCCTGCAAGTTCACTAAAGGCAAAAAAATGTAATGGTTTTGTCTCTATATTCCGAGCAGGTAGGATGGTGGTGCCTAGACTGTGTTACCTGAATGAATCAATGAAAATAATCAGAGCCTTGGTGCTTCCAAAGCTTTCAGTATGCAATGCACTCCAATTCTAGCTCCACTAGCATTTTTAAAAGTTTAATTTACTCAGTACATGACTCACACGGCAAAGTGAGTTATCAAGGGACCTAGGTTCTAGCTGATGATACTCCATGCAATTCCAGGTGAGTAACCTGCTCCAGCATAAAATCTGTTTATACTGGTGAAGGGAATCCAGGGCTTAAGTCCTCAGAGCCCCACTCCCTGATTCTGGGTACACATTACAAGGCTACATTGTTTAATCAACGGTGTTACAATAACCTTAGAAGCTAAAGCCAACAGCCCCCCTAGTTATCTTTCTCTAATACAGCCTCAGACCCAATGTCTTCTGCCTTCAAAAACAATACGGAAGTAATTAACATTTTATAATTTTCAAGGTAGTTATGCAGGCAGATTTCCTGAACTCCAAAAGTCTGCAGATTTTACAAGAAGCACAACACAGAAGGCGCTCTTGCTTTATTGTTTCTGCACATAATTAATGTATTATAATGACAATGTATTAAAGAAATAAAGTTATTACCAAAAAGAACAGAACGCTAAGCCAGCAAAATGAATGAATAAATGGAGTTCTTTTTTCCCAAACTCCCTTAGCCTAAACAAGTCATGCACCTGAAGAAGGGATTGAAAGGGACTGAAAAATTTAATAACGACAAATAATTACACATGTTTTGAAATTAAGTCTCTGGCAACACTTCAAAAAGGAAAAGACAATTGTTTGATCTTTAGCTTTTTCTCCACAGAAAAATCCCAATTCTTTGAGGGCATAAACAATATAAAGGAGATAACTTTCATCCCTTTCATTCTATAATTTTCTTGTTTCAGAAACTGCAACCTGATGAGAAAAGTCCCATTATATATTTTGATAAAAGAACAGTATAAAATTTCAAGTCCGTCAACCAGATTTGCCCTATCGTATCCAAAAACTACCTTCTCAATAAAGTTACAAGTTCTCAAACCAAATTGTTTGATCATCAAATGGTTTTTCATCAAGGCTGAGAAGGAAATACCATCACTCATTTAGTGATTCATTGTTCACCAAACACTTATTGTGCCAGATGGTGGCAATATAGAATAAGACCCAGCTCCTGCCCTCAAGATGCCCAGAGTCAGAGGGAGAGGCAAAACCAAAAGCCACAATATTCAAGAATCTTAAAGGTCCTGAACTATGAGAGTTCTAAGAACAGAATTTTTTTAATTAATGTTAATGTCTGGAATGCTTGCCTTGATTGTTAACTTCAAATATCTAATTTGATTAATATGTCTTTACCACATGTAAAAAGACTTTCTTGGGCCTTATAATCTCATCATTTCCAATAAACTGAGCTAATACCCTTTCATCACAGAGCCCTTAGTTCAAAAAGTCTGGGAAACCACTGGGTTACAAAAATGTGAAAGAAAATGTAACAACAAAATGAAGACAATTTCGAAAAACCAGCCACAGCACTGCTGCTGATGAGGGCAGAAGATGAGCAATACACCACCAAACCAAACCAAACAAAACCTGTTGCTGTCAAGTCGATTCCTACTCACAGCGATCCTACAGGACCGAGTACGGCTGCCCCATAGAGTTTCCAAGGAGCCCCTGGTGGATTGGAAGTGCTGACTTTTTGGTTAAGAGCTGTAGCTCTTAACCCCTATGCCACCAGGATTTCCAAAGCCTGGAATTAAAAAAAAAAAAAACTTTTTTTTTTTAGTTTAGACTCTAAACAAAGAAAAATTTAGAATGCCATCTCTAAAGCTTCTAACTCTTATTTGGAAGCTGAGAACATTATTATGCCATGAAAATAAGTTCTACATCATGGTTATATTCAAAGGTTAACTCACAAAGGCCCATTTCTTTGTTTCCTTTAATAAACGTTGTTGTAGTTGTTGTTAGCTACTGTAGAGTTAGCTTTGAATTATGCAACCCCACGCACAACAGGACAAAACACAGCCCAGGCCTATTCCCATGTTCAGCTGAGGATCGGGCTATTGTGATCCACAGGGTTTTCACCGGCTGATTTTAAGAGTTATATCTAACACCAGGTCTTTCTTCCCAGTCCATCTTAGTCTGGAAGCTCCCCTGAAACCTGTTCAGCATCAGGGCAACACATACCCTTCAGTGACAGATGAGGTACACTGGTCGGAAACTGAACCAGGGCTCCCTCATGGAAAGTGAGAATTTTACCCCTGAACAACCACAGTCTCTCTAAAAACATTAAATGCCTGCTATTTATTTGTGAGAGATACTTTGTCAAGTGTTAAGTACATAATGCCAAACCTCAACCTCTGATCAGAGGAGTTTAGAGTCTGGTGGAAGAAGCTAATGTTTACAGGAGAATGCTCCAAGTGTTATGTCAGAATATCCACAAGGTGTTTAGGGGAGCGAAGAAAGCAGTCACCTAAATCATACTGGCTATGGGGTATGACAGAAAGCTTACCCAAGAGAGGTCATGTTTGAGCTGAATTTGAAGGCCGAGTAGGAATTAACTACACTAAAGAGGTAGTAGGTTAAAAGGACAAACCAGATTTAATGGCTGACTGGATGGTGGTTACAGGTGACACAGTGGGGCTTAGAATGACTCAGGTATCTGATTGGAGTAACCGATTCAATGTGGGCATCATTCACTAAGAAAGGGATCATAGATTTGAGTGAAAAGAGGGAAAGTTCATGGGCAGATTATTCATAGTTTAAACCTTTGCCCTATATCTGTTTGAAATAGCAGGGGATTTCTACTTAGGTCTTGTATCAGCAAACCTGAGGAGTAACATGGTCTGGGACTAAGAAAAAGTGCTGTCCCGGGCACCACTGCAGGGCACAGGTGTCACCTGTTCCCACGTGGCACCCACCATCTCCACTTTTTTGCCTCTGTTTGAGCTTGTGCTTGGCCTTGTCAGCCAAGTGTGCACCAAGAAGCACTGGTCACTCAGAGTGCACAGAGACTGAGGTAGAGAGAAAGCAAATATCTTGCCCAAAAGCAGACAGCTGGTAAGTGGCTTCTCACCCCAGGGTCCATGCTATTAACCACAGCTCTTACACAGCTGGGTAAGAAATAGCAGCAGTTCATTTCTTATGAACTAATGATTTCCACAGACAGGCTCTCAGTCAGTCAGACATCATCCATCCAGTATAGCCTTCAATCTCCTCTTGGAACCGGATGATGATAGCAGGCACCCCTTCTCAAGGTTTTCTTCTTAATCATGTTCTTTGTTACATGCAAAAGGCCTGTTTTAGTACTAGGATTCGTCTATATCTGTTATAGGGTTTCCAGGCTAGACCATCCCAAAGGGAGGGAGTCTCCCTTTGACACAACAATAAGATTTGCTGTCTGCTCACATAGCTTGCTCCCTTGCTTTTGTATTCTGCTACAATCTGCATGTTATGTAAATATTATAAGGCTTCCAAATTTTCAAGTGTCACAGAGCCACAATCTGGACCACTAGTACAGATGAGAGACGAGCTTTATAAAGAAATACGTTGCCAGTGAGATCCCAATTGGTTGAAGATTGCAGGAAGCTGAGATGCTTAAATTATTCTAGTTAATGGGCTGAGTCTCCACTGGTTACACACAGCAGATTGAATGGACAGCTGCAGGTGCAGACCAAGAGGTAAACAGACCTCTAAATAAGTAAAGAGCAAGGGAGCACTGGCCAGGGAAGCGCAGGTTTCAGGATGAATTATTAAAGCCGGCACTCGTCTGCAGTCGGGGTATGACTGATTTCCAAGCGAAGACATCTTTTCCTGGATGCTGCTGCTTTAAGGTAAAAATAGACTCATTATTTCCTTGACTCTCTTTCTCCATTGTTGGTGAAAAATGAAACAGCTCTGTTGGTTTGTAATTGATGTATCTGACGAGAAAATTTCATTCTCCACGCTGCCACCCTTTGAAATGCACAGTAAGGGAAGAAGAGCGTCTTGACACGTAAAATAGCACGTTTTGACACGAAGCCACTGAGATGTATGTGATAGCACATTTTCTACTGGGACAAAAATGCAATCCTATTTCAAAGTTTACCACACATTTCAAATTTACTTTGTTTACAGGATAAACAAATATACAATGGTTAAAAGAGGAAATTAACTTTGCTTTTTTTTTTTTTTTGAGAAGTACGTAGTAAAGGTAGAGTAAGGTATAAATTCTTAATTTTTGCTTTTTTAAAAAATACAAACTATTGAAAAACATGACAAGGTGATTACAATTCCTGACACATAACAAGCGCTTGATTTTATTGATGTGAATTATATATACACATAAATATACACACACACAGAATATGTAAATGCATAGATATATAATCAGATCGACACATTAATTCCACTTCAATTTATTTTTCCTCTCCCCAACAAACTACTAACTAAATCAAAAAAGTTGATTTTTCATCCTAGGCACAAGTGCTTTGCAGTCGGCTGCTAACCTAAAGGTTGGAGGTTCGAACTCACCCAGCAGCACCGCAGGCGAAAGGCCTATCAACCTGCTTCCGTAAAGATTACAACCAATAAAACCCTATGAGACAGTTCTATTCTGTAACACAGGGGGTAGCCATGAGCCGGAAACAACTCGACAGCAACAGGTTAAGGCATTTTATGTTCATTTAAGAGATATTTGGAGCCCTGATAGCGCAGTGGTTAAGAACTCGGCTGCTAACAAAAAGGTGGGCAGTTCAAATCCACCAGCTGCTCCTTGGAAACCCTGTGCAGTAGTTCTACTCTGTCCTGTAGGGTCACTATGAGTCAGAACCAACTCGACAGCAAAGGTTTTTTTTTTTTTTTTTTGGAGAGAGAGAATACCAAGGAGTAAATAAATAGACAAGATTATTTCAGATAATGTCAATATGATGTCCAGGAATGTGAAAGGAAGTGTTACTTCCACTGGGATGGCCAGAAAGGCTCTTTGAGAGGGTCACATTGAACTGAGTCCTGAAAGATGGGGAGGAGCCAGACATAGAAAAAAAGATTTTTTTTTATGTAGTGGTGAAAAAACATGTGTAACAAAATTCAGCTGCTTACAACAGAATACCAAATACCCTGGCTTATCTAAGCAGGGGGATCTTTTCTACAGGGGCTTCACAAATGCCATCAAGGACCTCAGAGCCTTATAATTTTCCCTTTGTCATCCCTGGCACGTGGCTTTTCTCCTTATGCTTCCAAGAAGGCCGCTCTACTGCTGAGCATTAAATCAGGATTCTGGTGAAGAAAAATGGAAAAGGGTGAAGGGCCAAAGGCCTGAGCAGCTTAGTCAGCCCCTTTGTAACAGCAGACCTCCATTTACATCTGCTCAAAACTATGTCCCAGAGCTGCTGTGAAGGAGCTTGGGAAATCCATGCTTGGCAGGCATGAGCCTTTTGTAGCTCCGCCCCCATCCCCCCCCCACCCCCACCCTGGCAAAATTGGTACTCTATTAGCAGGAAGAGTGAATGGATATTGACCTGCAGATCCCACTGTCTATTAAAGCATCCTAGGTGGGACAATGAAATGACAACCAGCTTGGCTTATGAAAAAGACAGGCAAGACCGGAGTGTAGGAAACTCAGGACAGCACAGCCCAGGAACGCTGTTAAGGGAAACGAGAGCTACTCTTACTGTGCACTGGACATTGGGGATTCTGAGAAAGCTCTACACGCATTACATCATTAAAATCTCCCAACAACTCCCTGAATAAGTATTACTTTATTTTACAGACAAGGAAGCAAAAAACTCAATAGGTTAAGTGATTCACCTAAATTCACAAACTTAGTGAGAAGAGGAGACACAACTACAACCCAGGTTGATCTGGTTCCTAAATTCTTGCTCTTAATTCCTGTCTACTGTCTTTGTTTGCAAGCTTTATCGATACATCTCTGGATATTGAACCGACAGAATTCATTCCTTCAAATCCATTCCAGTTATTACCTACTGTCCTATTCACTCACATTTATGAGCAGTGCTTCCTTATTTGTTTTAATACTTTCATTCATGTCAAAGTTCTAGATAGAGGGACTTCCCATCCATGTAATTCTTTGTCTACCTAATATGTATTGTATCAAGAGGGACCAGTCCCTGGAGAGAGGAAGACCCTCAAAGAGATCGATTGACACAGTGGCTGCAACAATGGGCTCAAACATAAAAACAATTGTGAGGATGGTGTAGAACCGGCCAGTGTTTCGTTCTGTTGTACAAAGGGTCCCACTGAGTTGGAACTGACTCCACAGCACCTAACAACTAACAGCAATGTGTATTGGAAGAAAAAAAAAAGTCTTAACACTGCAATTATATCTCCTTCTGACATTGAGATTTGGAGGTGTGAAATTTTATTAGTGGCAAAATAAATCTCTATTCTGCTCCTTTTCACTCTGAGATAACTCAGGAGGGAGAAAGAAAAGACTGAAATTACAAAGCTGCCAATTCTACAGTGCAATGAAACATTAATGAGTGCCTGGATTTGTAAAGGTGGGCCCAGAGCCTAAGGATGTTTGAGAGTTAAATCACTCTGCATAATGAAGTAAAGGTAACTGAGTTTCTCAAGGAGTCTGAGAATAAAGAGGTCCAGAAATAATGGAGAAAAAACAGGGAGCTATGAAAACGGCTGTTGTCGACTCTCACACGACATCTTTCATGACTTAAGCGCTGCTAGCAACACAGTCACCAAACCCAACACAGAAGTTGCCCTAAGCTCCAATGTGGCAGCTGAAAGTGAGGATTCTGTGGGTGACTCCTGCAGGCAGCAATTGGGAAAATGCTCAGGGATCACGCCCAGGCTATTTAAAATTCTGGGAGGATGAAAAGGAGATGGTGACTGTAAAAGAACTCCATGACGCCAGGCAGGCTCCTCTGGAATTCACCAGGGCAGTGGCAGATGGAAGGTCGGGCTGTTTGCTCACTCCCCTCGCCCTGAACATTAACACCAAGCACACTGAGAACACATGACAATGATATCGGACAAGACCAGTGTTCTAGCGATTGCTTTCGGTGGCCCTCATTCCCTCCCCTCACTCCTCAGCACACCACTACCACCACCACCAAACACCTCAAAGCAATTCCTCTGCAAATGTAAATACAGATGGTGGGGCACGCCTGGTTCAGCTCGACTGCTTGCTGCTAAGCATAACAATTTTCACTGTAGATTCCCAGGAGGCATCTTCTTCTCTGGGGCCCCATGGCTTTCAGCGTGAAGTTCAAACTCATTTAATTGCATGTGAAAGTGCTTCCCTGCCTATGCTACAGTCTCACCTGGTGCAGTTCCCAACAAGCCCCTGAGCATGAATAAGACTGGGGTTCCTCTATGTGCCATGCTGCTGTGTATCTTCTCATCTTCACACATGCTCTTCCCTCCATTTCAAATATCTTCTCTTCCACACTGCACCTGTTATCATTAAGCTATCGTCTGAGTTCTTCAAAAAGCAATTCCAGCATCATCTCCTCCAGAAAGCCTTCACCGACCTCCACGTCTGATTCAGATGGCTCCTTTATGCTCCCCAGCACTCTGTATGTATACCTCCATCCCAGCACTTTAATGTAATAATTCATTTTCTTCTGTATTTCCCAAGGAGATATATATACAGAGCCTTGCACTGTGTCTGCAACACAGAAGTTGTTCAAGAAATTCTTGTCAAATGTACGCTCTAAAAGCATTTATCTCTATCATCTAAAAAAGATAATCAAATATACTCTGTCCAAGACAAGTATATTTCAAATGACTGTTAGACAGGAATATGTCATAATGTCAAATCCTGATTTTTCCCTCAATGCTGTCTCGGATATCCAGTGTTGTTATAACAAAATACCACAAGTAGATGGCTTTAAAGAACAAGAAATTTCTTGTCTCATGGCTTTGGAGGCTAGAAGTCCAAATTAGGGCACTGGCTCTAGGGGAGAGTCCTTTCTTGTCAGTAGCCTCAGGTGTTCCTTGGCGTTTGTTGGCTTGTAGAGGAATCTTCACATGGTGTCTATCTTCCTCCTGTATCTGTGTCTATTCTGCTGTTTTTATAAGACACCACTCAGAAGGGATTTTAGGTTTAGGACTCATCCTATTCTGGCATGACATCATTAACAGAACAAAAGAAAAGTCCTATTTCCAAAAAAAAATAAATAAAATTTTTTAAAATTTCCAAACAGGGTCATATTTACAGGTAGAGAGGTTTGGCCTTCAGCATAACTTTTGGGAGGACACAATTCAATTTGTAACAAATGCACAGGTATGACTCTTCTAGCCTCTCTCCAGACCTTCGTATTACTCTTCCCCAGTTAAGCCAAAGTAGTCTCCAAACCAAAAATACAAATGTTAATTGGTAACAGCTAATATTCTTTGATTCAACAAACTGTTGTCATGTGCCTGCGATACATGTGGCATGATGCTAAGCCTGGGGATACACTAGTGCACAACACCAACATTACTTCTACCATGGAGTTAAACAAATGCCTATCTAAACAATTACAAAAGTAATAAGAATTTTATAATGGAAATGACAAGGTGCTATGACAGAGTGTAATGATTTAATGGGGGGCAGGGGGGCTAGCCTAGTCTGAATAAAAAGATGAGTTTGCCAGTGTCAGCTTGTATGGATTAGGATGGGTTCCCTTTGGAAGTCAGGGTTTGCCAGGCAACAGTGTGTGTGTCGGGGGTGGGGAGGTGGCTGTGTTTGTGGGTGTATATTGGGAGGGGAGGTGTGAAAAAGGGTATCAGAAGCAGAGATAGCCTATGTGCAGCCTGAAAGAGCTTGGAGAGTTCCAGGAACAAAGAAGAGAATGCTGGCTGGAGCACTGAGCTCCCAGTAGAGCAAGTGAGGTTGAACCACTTGTAGCACACCTGGCTGGCTAAGCTCAATTAGTTTTTTCCTTGGTGAATCTGTCAGAGGGCTAGCTGTACAGGCTAAGTCTGCGGGACCACTGTATCTAAAGTGAAAAGGAGGCATTAGAGTGAAAGAACACTGGACAGAAATGACCATCAGCTGAAGAGCCAGCATCTCCAAGTGGTTAAGGGAAGGGAGATTCTTACCACAATTACTCCAAAAGAACGCTCCTGGAATAGATTGAGCTAATAACTACACGAGGGAGTGTTTCCGGGAAGACCATCAGAGCACAGCACAAGCGAAAGCCGGCTGGAATTTACCTCAGAGACAGCTTAGGCTGAGGACATATAGAGAAGGATTTCAGAAGACTGTATCAAAAACAAAACAAAAACCTCTCTCCTGTCACTCAAAGCACATTAATTCTTCTTAAACTAATAGAATGGGTGTGAATACTATTAAATCTTTCTAAATTCTTACCTTCTGTTAATAAATTATATGGATCTGGGCTTTTTGTATTACCTCTGAATCCAAATTTACACAATGCTGAGGAATCCATGGATTTCAGGCATCATTACAAACTATCGAGCACTTCCTAACAGCTGGCAGCAGCAAAATCTGAAGCATGAGATCAGATTTCTTGGTTGTGAGGCCAAGCTAGGAATTACCATGTTTTTACACAAATATGCACACCTTCTACATTTGTTTGTCAATCGCTCCCTACCCCAAGTATTTTCCTAAGAGCACTATGCTTTTTTTTTTCTTTTTTTTTTTTTTACAGCAACAAGCAAAAACTGACATAGTGGCACTTAAAAAAATACTTCATGGGGGGAGGGAGCAGTTGGCAAACAAATGTAGAAGGCATGCATTATTTGCATAAAAATACGGTACTTCAAACCATTCAAGAATAAGGTGAGAATTATTCCAGATGTGCAGAGATTACTGGTATGTCAGGATTCCTTTAAACAAATATCAACTATGCCATATAGCTAAATAATGAACAACTCAGGCTTACTATTTAGGGGCTAGAATTACAACTTATGTTGACGATCTTATATGAAGGGACAGAGCAAGACAGCAAAGTGAGTGAAAGCTCCCCTTACTCCCCCAGCAACTAACCTACTGAAAAAACGATAACAAGCATTGACTGAGATCCCAGAACTCTGGACAGCAGCTGAGGTGTTGTAGGGTCAGGGTGAGTCCAGAAGCAGGGGAAGGGAGGATGGCATAAAAGCTGGGAGAACCTACCAACTAACATCAGGAGCACTCGCTCATAGAAGTGATTCTGGGATGGAGCTGTTCAACACTCCAAACAGGGACCACAGAAAGGGAGCTAATCTGAGAAAGCTCTAGCCCAATTTTTTTTCCTTTTTTTATTGTACTTTAGCTGAAGTTTTACAGAGCAAATTAGTTTCTCATTAAACAATTAATACACATATCGTTTTGTGACACTGGTTCCTAACCCTACCACATGTCAACACCCTCTCCTTCTCGACCTTGGGCTCCCCAATACCAGCTTTTCTGTCCCCTCCTGCCTTCTCATCCTTGCCCCTGAGCTGGTGTGCCCATTTAGTCTTGTTTTGTTTTATGGGCCTGTGTAATCTTCTGCTGAAGGGTGAACCTCACGAGTGACTTCAGTACTGAGTTAAAAAGGTGTCTGAGACCTCTACTCTTGGGGTTTCTCCAGTGTCTGTCAGATCAGTAAGCCTGGTCTTTTTGTATGTGTGAGTTAGAATTTTGTTCTACATTTTCCTCCAGCTCTGTCAAGGCCCCTCTATTGTTATCCCTGTCAGAGGATTCTATGGTGGTAGCTGGGCAGCATCTAGTTGTGCTGGACTCGGTCTGGTGGAGGCTGTGATAGTTGTGGTCCATTAATCCTTTGGACTAGTCTCTCCCTTGGGTCTTTGGTTTTCTTCACTCTCCCTTCCTCCAGATGGGGTGGGATCAGTGGTGTATCTTAGGTGGCCACTTATAAGCTTTTAAGACCCCAGATGCTAACTCAGCAAAGTAGGATGTAGAATATTTTCTTTATAAACTGTGTTATGCCGGTTGAGCTAGATGTCCCCGAGACCTTGATTCCCAGCCTAGCTTGATTATTTTAAGGCAGTACAAATTGGGCTTGGGAGTTTGTGGGCCATGTAACTGGGAGGGGGTGAAGGGAGACCATGGTGCTGCAAGAGAGTGCTGTTGAATCTTGCTGAGGCCTGAGACATAGGGGCACTAAGACTGGGAGGAACTACAAGGGCAGCAGGGCAAGGGGAATACTTCAGACTGATGGTTGACACAGAGGGAAACAGCTAGCTCCCTGCCCCCAGCAGGACACTGTGGGAAAGCCTATGCAGGGGCATCCATAAGAGAAACACAGAGAGCCTCCCACCCTCACCACAAGAAAGTTGAATCCCATCACTTACATCAGCATCTGAGACCAGCTAAACCCCTCTCCCATGCATGCATGTTGAATTCCAGATATCAAGAATACAGTACTCCTGAAACACACTGGGGGGAAAAAAAAACTAAGGATAAGAGCACCTGGTAGTGGTTCTGAGGAGGCGATACCAAGCCTACTGCCCTGGGTGGACTCTGACTCACCGCAGCACTGTGGGGCAGAATGGAACTGCCCCATGGGGTTCCCAGGGCTGTGACTCTTTGCTAAGGCAGTCTGCCACATCTTTCTCTCATGGAGTGGCTGGCGGGTGCGAGCCGTGGTCTGTCAGTTGGCAGCCAGGCACTGGGCCACTGTGCCTCCAGGATGCCCAATCAGAAAATTTTCCCACAAAAATTAGAAGACAAAATTAAAAAAAAAAAGATAACAACACGGCCCAAGTTCAACAAAAAATAGTAGAACACACGAAGTCAAAAGAAAAGAAGGACTTGTCAAAAGCAAGACATGAAAAGAGGAAACTTCTCCTACAGAGACCAGACTAACACAAAGAATTGATCATTTTAAGACTATGGTGCTAAATATGTTTAAAGAAAGCAAAAAGCATGCAGCAAACAACTAGCAAAGATCACGAAACAAATGGAGGAACAAAATAAGAGAGTCAACAAGGAAACTGAAAACATAAAAAAAAAAAAATACTGGGACTGAAGAATAAAACAACAGAATTAAAGAACAAGAGAAACGATAGAGTTGGACAGACAGAAGACAGAATAAATGAACTAGAAGTCAAAATAACTGAACTTATCAAGCCTGAAAAGAAAAGCGAGCAAACTCAAAAGAAGATATAAATTCAATTAAGAAATCTAACATTAGAATTATTGGGATCCCAGAGCACCATGACAACAATGAAGGCACAGAAAAAATTTTATAAGAAATAGTCAGAAGAAATTTCCCAGACCTGAACAGAGAACCAAGTCTAAAAATCCAGGAAGCTATACAAACCCCAATCAGAAGAGACACAAAAAGATCAACTCCATGCCATATCCTAATAAGATTATTGAAAACCAAGACAAGGAGAGAATTCTGAAAGCAGCAAGAGAAAAACACAATATAACATACCAAGTGTCTTTCATAAGAATTAGTGCAAATTTCTCCCCAGAAACTCAAGAGGCCAGAAGACAATAGAGTGACACATATAAAATACCCAAGGAAAACGACTGCCAACCGAGAAGTCTTTTTCCAGAAAAGCTGTCATTCAAAAACGGGGAGGGGGGAGACATTCCCAAACAAACAGAAATTCTGGGAATTTGCCACTACCAGACCGTATTACTCAAAGGAGTACTCCAGATGGAAAAGCAAGAGTATTAAATAAATACTCATATCTATACATGGGAAAGAAAAATAAATAAATAAAAAGAGAGAGAGAGAGAAGGCTCCAAAATATGTCACAACATGGGCAATCATAAAGATCAAATATATATTTTCAGGGAATAAACTTGATAATTAAATCCTGCAAACAATACAACATCAAATTTTTAAAAAATAAGCACAAATATAGGTTGAATATTGTTAATGGCACCACACCAACAGAAATGGAGGAAGGAAGAGCTAATCAGGAATAGATTTATTATGTTAAGGTTGTATATTAACTGTTTTTCACATGTTAAATGTCATTGCAATTGTAAGTTGTATAATGTAATACACATTGTGACCGCAAGAAAAACATGCAGAAGAAGGAAAAAAGCAAAAAGACTCAACGCAAGAAAGTAGCCAAATAAAAACAAAAACAGAAAAAATAAGAATTAAGGAAAAAAAAACGAAGATACAAAACACTAAAAAAAAAAAAGCAAAATGAGTGAGGCAGATAAATGGTCTAAATGCCCCATGCAAAAGTCAGAGAGTGGCATAATGATTTTAAAAAAACGATCCATCCTTTTGCTATCCACAAAAAACACACCTTAGACATAAGGACACAAACAGACAGAAAATAAAAGGAATGGAGAAAAATAGTCCATGTAACCAGTAAACAAGATCAGTGTGGTCATGCTGAAAAAAAAAAAACGCTGATAGCAGATAAAAAAGAGTTTAAATTAAAAATCTATTACAAGAGATAAAGAAGGACATTACATAATAATAAAAGGGTCAATCCAGCAAGAAGACATAACAATTATATGCACCTAACAGCAATGCACCAAAATACATGAAAAAAATATCGATATGAAAGAAGAAATAGACAACTCCACAGTAACAGCAGGGAGCTTCAATACATTGCAGGGGCCGGCAAACCCAAGATCGGCAGGTCAGAGAACAGGGCTGTTCCTCACAAGCTGCAAAGACTGATGAATCCAGAGATCAGCAGGTAAACTGCTAGCTGAAGTCCCAAGAACTGGAGGACAGACGAACAGAAGCCAGCTGCAGGATCTAAAGCAAGTAAAAGCCCATGAGCCTTGCCAGAGTGTCCACTTATATTCGATGGAGGCCACATGCCCAGGGAAACTCCCTTTTGACTGACTGGCTGCTCACAGCTGATCCCATCATGGGGTGATCACATTATATTAAATCTCAACATGGAAGTGATGACAACATCATACAACTGCTAAACCACTGAGAATCACGGCCCAGCCAAGTTGACACACAATCTTAATCATCACACATAATTTACAAAAATCATGATCTGCATCCTAGTGAAGTAAGTAGCGTCTAAGGTCTTAGAAGCTTTTGAGTGACCATCTAAGACACAACTATGGGTCTCTACTCACCACGAGCAAAACAGTAAGTAGGTAACCAAAAGCTCCAAGAAGAAACAATTCTATAGGAGCCACAACCTCATCCACCCTGAGAACAGAAGAACTAGATGATGCCTGGCTACTATCACTGACTGTTCTGACTAGGGTCACAACAAATGGTCCTGGAAAGAATGGGAGAAAAGTGTGGAGTAGAACTCAAATTTTTATTTAAAAAAAAAAAAAGAAGCCAGACAAAAGAGAACAATACAGAACAGAGGACTCCCTGAAACTGTTGCCCTGAGATACCCTTTAAACCTAGAACTAAACCCATCCCCTGAGGTCATCTTTTAGTGAAATACCAGAGTGGAACACAAAAGATATGACCTGTTAGATCGGTGCTATGCTTAAAAAATCATAAGTATGAGACCAAAAGGTCAACAATTACTCAAAAGAAAACATGAGAAGATAAAGGGGCAGGAAAACTAGAGTACTGGAAACAGAGCAAACAGAACACAAAGAGAATGTTGACACATTGTAATAAATATAACTAATGTCACTGAACAATTTGTGTGAACTTGTTAAATGGGAACCTAACTTGCTTTATAAACTTTCACCAAAAGCTTATAAGATATTACTTAAAAAAAAAAGATCATATACGACTAGGTATTTGCTTTCTGTAAGGAAAAATGATTTTCAGCTGAAACGATAGGGTGCAAACAGCGTACTTAATACATATCTTAAGTGGCTTAGGGCTAAGTACATAATCCCTTTGGCTGTATGCTTCAATTACATTTATCTTGTTCTAGCTACCTACGGCATAGTTAACCAACTTCATTTGTATTGTTAACCTGGAGCTTTAAATATTCATACTCCCAGAACACATCAATTATTTTTTGCAATTCTTTCATTTGAAAAGATCCTTGGAATGTTAATGGCTGGAGAGATAACAGATGCTATGTTTTTAATATTATAAATTATTGTGACTTTTATACTCAATGACTGGTTGTTAACTTGGAAATTCAAAACTGCAACTACATGTGACTATAAAATGGCAATGAAAATAAGAGTTCATTCTATACTTGCAGGCTGCTTGACATTTTCCAGCTTGCTGTGATTTTATGAAAAGAAATGACCTTGAAAATAATTAAGCATATCAAGTGGTAAGGCTGGAGCTCACTGAAATATGACAATATGTTCATGCCTTCATAATACTGCTAAGTATTCACAGGACAGAAAGAAACTTTATTGTTCTTTAACAATTTATACTTGTATTTTATAGGCTTATACATATTTACCGCAAGACCATTCTCATATTCACCTACCTGTATCACCCTGAATTTGCAAATAAAGGCAATCAGGTCTTGGCCTATCAGACTGGGAAACATCAGATTTTGCAAGAAGCATTGAGGGTCTGGTTAATTTTCTTTCTTTAGCCAGCGTTTAATTAGAGTGTGTTCAATAAAAACACAAATCCAGATTAGCTTTCACAGGTTCCATGTTTGTTCATTTAGATGCTCTTTAAAAGGGAACATGTAAGCATCTTGATAAATACATTTAGCTGCTCTCACTTTATAAAAGGAACAAGTGCAACTAAAAAAGAAACAGGAAACAATGAGATAGAAGGAAAATACCTGTGAGACTCAGATGCCATCAGCATGTACAACTGAGTGTGCTCCCTGGCAGTATTGGAAAGAGCTCAGAGAAGTCGGACCTTAGGGCAAAGGAGGACAGGTAGAGGAGACTAGAAAAATCAGAACCTCCAAGAATGGAAGATCAAATATTCAGAGGTCTGAAGAAGAGATCCTCCCGATAAAGGGAATACTAATTCCACAGTGCTGCGTTTAGTTCAAGTTCTCTGCTGGGTTCCTTCTCCACTCCACCCTAGCAAAGACAATTCTTATCACAAAGTTTAAATGTGTGCAAAGTGTTGAGCTGTTTTCTCCCAATAAGATCCTTTGAAAAGGGCTTGAACTGTGATCCCAAGTTAGAAGGGCAATGGTATACAAATAAGGCAACTCTCATGAGGTAAGTGGGCGCCTTAGAGATATGACACTTCCAGACTCCATCAGGACCAGCCCCAATGCACTAAACCCTTTAATGCTTAATTATTTCATCTTCCAATGACCAAAAAAGAAGGAAAGCGAAGGAATGAGGAAGGGAGGGAGAGAGAAGCAAGATCTCTTGGAAGAGACTCTAGCTTTCTACTTAACATCGGCAGGAGTGGCACTGGTGGGTCTAGGGTAAAGAAAGAGTTCAACAACCGTGGTTCTCAGTGATGGCTGCCGTCACTTCCATGAGCAACATGGGGAAAAATTATGGTTTTAATAACACAGGAAGCCAGGCCCAAGGAGGAGCTGTTCCTAGCACCAGAATCTTCCTTGGTGTCCCACTCATTCATTTGCTTATACTGAATGAGTAGCTACCATGTACCAGGCACACTGTCCTTGCAGTTAGCAACACTCATATGGAGCTTATATTTTTGGAAGGGTGACAAATTATAATAATCTTAAGGGAGAGTGATCACTGCTATTAAGAAAACATCTATCTATACCTCTATCTACTGGAAGCCCACTCATTCACTCAACAAAGACTGAATGCACACTGTGCCTCAGGTACTATACTAGCTGCTGGGGGTATACAAAGGTAGTTAAAACTCAGGATAAATTTGGCAATCAACCACACATAGATAGTAAATGAAGCTATAGGAACTAATGATGTTACCCAGGTAGAATATTTTGAAAACAAAGTATTCTACAGGACAAAGAGCCCAAAAATATGGAGGTGGTGATGTGGGAGAAAAACTAGGAGAGTGTAGTATCACTGAAGCCCAGGGAAGAGTGCTTCAGGAAGGGAGAAGTGCTGCATACAACATGCGTTTAAGAAGTCAAATACGAAGAGGACCCAGTACCCACTGGATTTAGCAACCTGGAAATTGTTGGGTACTTCAACTTGAGCAGTTTCAACTGAGTTATGGATCTGAAAACCAGACTGAAGTAGAAAGGTGAGTCAACGGGAAATATAAAAGTGAAGGCTAAGATGTAGACAATTTCTTAAGTTTTAATTGTGAATGGAGAGATTGATTCAAAGATAAGTAAAGGAAGAGGCGAGACAGAGGAAGGTTTTGTTTTGTCTTAACTTTTCTATTTCTTCCTTTCCATTTATTTCTCTCTCTTGCTTTTTGTTTCTTTCACTCTTAAGATATAAGAGACTTAACCACATTTATAGGATGAAAACTGACAGTGAAGACAGAATCGTTACGTGAAAATAAAGAGAACACATAATTAGTAGAGTGAGGTCCCTGCAATGATAATAAAAGCATGGGGCCTAGAAAACAGGAGGAGACATCCTTTCCACTGGGCACTGAGGGAGAGAAAAATGAAAGATGTTGACATTTGGAAGGGTAAGGGTGAGGTTAGGGACAGGGGCGGGGCGAGGAGAGGTGGAGGGTTCAAATCTGGGGGAATCTTCTGCCTAATGGCCTCAGGCTAGGAAAATTCTCAGGCAAGATTCAGCACAAACTGTAGACGCCCCAGAGACTGATAACAGGCCTTTTAGGTTAGGTCACTTAACAACTGGTAAAGCCAGTGGAGCAGGGGTGGAAAGAGGGCAGGTTATGCTTGATTATTAAAATTACTCAGCAGAGGGGTATATAAAACGTGTCCAACTACACTGGATGGCGCAAATGGTTAAGCACTCTACTATTGGTCGGAAGGTTGTCAGTTCAAACCCACCTAGAGGCACCACGGAAAACAGGCCTGTCAATCTGCTTTCAAAAATTCACAGCCTTGAAAACCCTATGAAGCAGTTCTACTCTGCACACATGGGGTTGCCATGAGTCACTATCAATGTGACAGCAACTAACAACAACAACAAAAGCTGTAAACAAATACCTGGAAACACAATGATTCACACACTGTTAAGTAAACGTTTCCATTTATCACTCCAAGGGAGGGGAGCCTAGAAACATACCTGCTGAATCAACATCAGTGACCTAAGACTACTGTGTAGAAGCAAGCGTAGGTACAGGTACACTACTGGGTTGAAGAGGTAAGAAATTCAGGGCATCAAGGTGTGTCCTCTGTGACTGGCACCCTACTTACACAACGTCAGGCCAACTTCTTCATCTCCCTGCACACCAAGTTTTCCTTTTTTTAAATGAAAAATACTATCTGTTTTCCTTCAACCCCACAGGGATACTCTGGAGATGAATGCTTGTTGTTGTTGTTGTTAGGTGCCATCGATTCGGTTCCAGCCCAAAGCGACCCTATGCACAACAGAACGAAACACTGCCCGGTCCTGCACCATCCTTACAATCTTTGTTATTCTTGAGCTCATTGTCACAGCCACTGTGTCAACCCACCTTGTTGAGGGTCTTCCTCTTTTCCACTGACCCTGTACTCTGCCAAGCATGTTGTCCTTCTCCAGGGACTGATCCCTCCTGACAACATGTCCAAAGTATCTAAGACGCAGTCTCGCCATCCTTGCCTCTAAGGAGCATTCTGGCCACACTTCTCTCAAGACAGATTTGTTCATTCTTTTGGCAGTCCATGGTATATTCAATATTCTTCGCCAGCAACACAATTCAAAGGCGTCAATTCTTCTTCAGTCTTCCTTATTCATTGTCCAGGTTTCACATGCATATGATGTAACTGAAAATACCATGGCTTGGGTCAGGCGCACCTTAGTCTTCAGGGTGACATCTTCGCCCTTCAACACTTTGAAGAGGTCCTTTGCGGCAGATTTGCCCAATGCAATGCATCTTTGGATTTCTTAACCGCTGCTTCCATGGCTGTTGATTGTGGATACAAGTAAAATGAAATCCTTGACAACTTCAATCTTTTCTCTGTTTATCATGATGTTGCTCATTGGTCCAGTTGTGAGGATTTTTGTTTTCTTTATGTTAGGTGCAATCCATACTGAAGGCTGTGGTCTTTGATCTTCATTAGTAAGTGCTTCAAATCCTCTTCGCTTTCAGCAAGCAAGGTTGTGTCATCTACATAACGCAGGTTGTTAATGAGTCTTTCTCCAATCCTGATGACCTGTTCTTCTTCATATAGTCCAGCTTCTCGGATTATTTGCTCAGCATACAGATTAAATAGGTATGGTGAAAGAATACAACCCTAACACACACCTTTCCTGACTTTAAACCAATCAGTATCCCCTTGTTCTGTCTGAACAACCGCCTCTTGATCTATGTAAAGGGTCCTCATGAGCACAATTAAGTGTTCTGGAATTCCCATTCTTTGCAGTGTTACCCATAGTTTGTTATGATCCACACAGTCGAATGCCTCTGCACAGTCAATAAAACACAGGTAAACATCCTTCTGGTATTCTCTGCTTTCAGCCAGGATCCATCTGACAACAGCAATGATATCCTTGGTTCCACGTCCTCTTCTGGAACCGGCCTGAATTTCTGGCAGTTCCCCGTCCATATACCGCGGCAGCCGTTTTTTAATAATCTTCAGCAAAATTTTGTTTGCGTGTGATATTAATGATATTATTCTGTCATTTCCACATTCAGTTGGGTCACCTTTCTTGGGAATAGGCATAAATATGGATCTCTTCCAGTCAGTTGGCCAGGAAGCTGTTTTCCATATTTCTTGGCATAGATGAGTGAGCAACTCCAGCGCTGCATCTGTTTGTTGAAACATCTCAGTTGATATTCCATCAATTTCTGGAGCCTTGTTTTTCACTAATGCCTTCAGAGCAGCTTGGACTTCTTCCTTCAGTACCATTGGTTCCTGATCATATGCCACCTCTTGAAATGGTTGAATATCAACTAATTCTTTTTGGTATAATGCTCTGTGTATTCCTTCCATCTTCTTTTGATGCTTCCTGTGTCGTTTAATATTTTCCCCATGGAGTCCTTCACTATTGCAACTTGAGGCTTGAATTTTTTCTTCAGTTCTTTCAGCTTGAGAAACTCCATGCGTGTTCTTCCATTTTGGTTTTCCATCTCCAGCTCTTTGCACATGTCATTATAATACTTTGTCTTCTCGAGAGGCCCTTTGAAATCTTCTGTTCAGTTCTTTTACTTCATCAATTCTTCCTTTTGCTTTAGCTGCTCGATGCTCAAGAGCAAGTTTCAGAGCCTCCTCTGACATCCACCTTGGTCTTTTCTTTCTTTCCTGTCTTTTCAGTGACCTCTTGCTTTCTTCATGGATGATGTCCTTCCACAACTCGTCTTGTCTGCGGTCACTAGTGTTCAACGCTTCAAATCTATTCTTCAGATGGTCTCTAAATTCAGGTGGGATATACTCAAGGTCATATTTTGGCTCTAGTGGACTTGCTCTGATTTTCTTCAGTTTCAGCTTGAACTTGCATATGAGCAATTGAGGTCTTTTCCACAGTTGACCCCTGGCCTCGTTCTGACTGATGATATTGAGTTTTCCATCGTCTCTTTCCACAGATGTAGTCAATTTGATTTCTGTGAGTTCCACCTGGCGAGGTCCATAAGTATAGTCGCCGTTTATGTTGGTGAAAGAAGGTATTTGCAATGAAGAAGTCGTTGGTCTTGCAAAATTCTATCATCTGATCTCCGGCATCGTTTCTATCACCAAGGCCATATTTTCCAACTACTGATCCTTCTTCTTTGTTTCCAACTTTTGCACTCCAATCGCCAGTACTTATCAATGCATCTTGATTGCATGTTTGATCAATTTCAGACTGCAGCAGCTGATAAAAATCTATTTCTTCATCTTTGGCCCTAGTGGTTGGTGCGTAAATTTGAATAATAGTTGTATTAACTGGTCTTCCTTGTAGGCGTATGGATATTGTCCTATCACTGACAACATTGAACTTCAGGATAGATCTTGAAAAGTTCTTTTTGCTGATGAATGCAACATCATTCCTCTTCAAGTTGTGATTCCCAGCATAGTAAACTATATGATTATCTGATTCAAAATGGCCAACACCAGTCCATTTCAGCTCACTAATGCCTAGGATATCAATATTTATGCGTTCCATTTCACTTTTGACAATTTCCAATTTTCCTAGATTCATACTTTGTACATTCCAGGTTCCAGCACTGTATCAGACAATGTTCTGCTGCTATTCATAAGGTTTTCACTGGCTAATGCTTTTCAGAAATAGACTGCTGGGTTCTTCTTCCTAGTCCGTCTTAGTCTGGAAGCTCAGCTGAAACCTGTCCTCCACGGGTGACCCTGCTAGTATCTGAATACCAGTGGCACAGCTTCCAGCATCACAGCAACACACAAGCCCACACAGTACGACAAACTGACAGACACGTGGTGGTGGGGAGATGAATGCAGTGTATATTTAATGCTTCTGGGAAACATAAAAAAGAACCTGAGCACAACCAAGGCCTATACTGAACTGGATGACTTCTGGGCAGAGGCCTCTGGACTGCACCCAGCCACACACTGATGTGTTCTTTTCACATTCATGAAGAAAACAAGGTACGGGTTTGTATAAGGTTCTTTTCACAAGCATGTCTCTCACCTGAATCATGTGTTCCAGAATGCATGACTGAAACTTACCCCTAATTAAAAGAAAGATAATGTCATACTGCCTGAACATGTATATAAATCCGGTAACTCCCTTCTTATTACTCGCTCTGTGAAAAGGCATTTTATCCCTTTACTTACCCAAGATTTAAGCCCCTTATTTACTGTCTGCTCAGTGTATACAGAGGCTTCATATTTTGTCTGTCGCCTTGTTAGTTCTTGGAGGTGGCAGGTTCCTAGACTCTGGGAAGCATGTCAGTCACCATGCCCTACACATGTTAAGTTTTCAACATAATGTTTGCTGATGATAGTGTTTGCCGAACTTGCTATTTGCCACATAACATGGGAGCATGTGCTTGAGAAAAGCTGCTACTGATGGTAATAACTGCAGGACAGGCGATGTGAGCTATCTAGGTCTTTTTTCTTTTTTTTACTAAGGTATAATTTACATAACATAAAATTAACCATTTGAAAGTGAACAATTTGGTGACATTTAGTACATTTACTGAGTCTTTAAAAATGTCTCTGTAAGGACTAAGGTGTGCCTGACCCAAGCCATGGTGTCTTCAATCACCTGATATGCACGTGAAAACTGGACAATGAATAAGGAAGACCGAAGAAGAATTGATGCCTTTGAATTATGGTGTTGGCAAAGAATATTGAATATACCACGGACTCCCAAAAGAACAAGCAATTCTGTCTTGGAATAAGTACAGCCAGAATGCTCCTTGGATATGAGGATGGCGAGAGTTCGTCTTACATGCTTTGGACATGTTATCAGGAGGGACCAGTCCCTGGAGAAGGACATCATGCTTGGTAAAGTAGAGGGCCAGTGAAAAAGAGGAAGACCTTCAATGAGATGGATTGGCAAAGTGGCTGCAACAATGGGCTCAAGAATTACGATTCTGAGAATGGCACAGGAGCAGGCACTGTTCCTTCGGTTGTACGTAGGGTCACTACAAGTTGGAACCAACTCGACGGCACCCAACAAAAACAGTAGATTTACATTTTGTGAAACCATCACCTCTAGCAAATTCCAAAACATTTTCATTACCCCAAAAGGTAACCCCATACTCATTAAGCAGTTGTGCCCCATTCTCCTCTCTCTCCAGGCCCTGGCAGCTACCAACCTGCATTCTGTCTCTATGGATTCACCAATTCTGAATATTTCATATAAATGAAATCATACGATATGTGACATTTTGTGCCTGGCTTTTTTAACTTAGCATAATGTTTTCTAGGTTCATCCACAGTGATGCATGTATCAGTACTTCATTCCTTTTTATGCCTGAATAATATTCCATTTTATGGACATACCACATTTTGTTTGTCCATTCATTTGCTGATGGACATTTGGGCTGTTCCCACTTTTTGGCTATTGTCAACAGTGCTGCTATGTACACGTATTTGTTTGAGCACTAGTTTACTATTCTTTAGGGCATATACCTAGGAGTAGAATTGCTGGGTCATATGGTAGTTCTATGTTTAGCTTTTGAAGAATCACAAAACTGTTTTATACAGAGGGTGAACCACTTTACATTCCCACCAGTAACATACCAGGGTTCTAATTTTGCCTCATTCTTGCCAAAAATTATTTTTCTTTCTTTATTATAGTCACCCTGGAGAGTATAAAGTGGCACCTCATTAAGGTTTTGATTTGCATTTCCCTAATGACCCATGATGCTCAGCATCTTTTTATATGCTTGTTGCTCATTTGTATATCTTTTTTGGAGACATGTCTATTCAAGTCTTTTGGTCCTTTTTAATTGAGTTGTTTACCCTTTGGTCATTTTTAAGCAAGGCCTTCAAATACTCCTCTCTAAACATAGTACTTTAGGGAGAAAAGAGGCAAAGCAGAAGGTCAACAGTGTAGTGGTTAAGAGTTTGTGCTCTGAAATCAGACTTCTTGGGTTCACTCTGCCACTTACTAGCTGTGTGAGCCTGACAAAGTTACTTACCTCCTTGAGCTACAAAACCTTCACCTATAAAATGGAGATGATAGTGGTAAAGTCATGGATGTGTGGTGTGTATTAAAACCAACATAACCTGCTTAGAACAGTGTCTGACACATAGTAGGAGCTATGAAATGCATATAAAAATCACTACAAACATGTACAGATAGCACCTACATTTAGGTGCATATGTATTCCCATATAACCAAGCCAAAACCCACTGCCGTTGAGTTGATTCTGACTCATGGCGGCCTATAGGACAGAATAGAACTGCCCCATAGAATTTCCAAGGAGCGCCTGGAGGATTTGTACTGCTGACCTCTTGGTTAGCAGCCGTAACATTTAATCACTATGCCACCAGGGTTTCCATATTCCCATATAGATAGGGGAAATGAGCTAACCTCTCCCAGACTCAGCCATGCAAAGGTAAGAGAAACTTAAGGAAGAAGTCAAAGTATTTTCCCTCCCTGTTAAAACCAAAATGATCTGAAAGTAACACAAATCATTACATAAAACATTGTTTTATATCTTTTCAACAAAACACAAAAAGCATCCTTACAATCTGACATGTGGGAAGAAAATTTGGTGGTTCAGACACTAAACACGGTCCAAACCTTCTGCCCTATATCACACATTTCAGGGGACAAAAAAGAATGGATAGAGTTTGCACGCTGCTGTATTTTATAACTGTAATTTCTTTGAAATGTCTATTTATTACCATGAGGCAGAAGAATAAATCATACTGTATGATTGAGAAGTTTCACGACACTCTTCTTTCTGGAGAGTCAAGAATACAAGGATGATAAGGAATGTGTGGCTAATTGCCTCCATGAACAAAAGCCTCCTTTGCCACGAGAACAGAACTGGGTGGTGCCGGCTGCCATTACTGAACATTTTAATCAAAGATTCTACAGAAGAAATCTTTGATCAAAAGGGTGAAAATGCAGAGCAGCATTTCAAATTCTCATGGACTCTAAGCTTCTTGGAGCCATGAATGTTGGATGAACCCCTGAAACTATCACCCTGAGATACTCTTTAAACTTTAAACCAAAATATCCCTGAAATATTCTTAAAACTAAATAGTTCGGCTCAACTAGTAAAAACTGTCTGCCTTGACCATTTTGCTCTCTTAAGAACTATCTATACGGGATCAAAGTGACAACAGCAACTTGGAAGATTAGATAGGAACCTTAAGGGGCAGTGAATTTATGATAATGGGGAGGGACAACTCAAAAAAGGGAAGTGAGAATGGTTGTACAACTCGAAGAATATAATCAATGTCACTGAATTGAACATGCAGAAATGGTTGAATTGGCGTGTTTTGCTGTGTATATTCTTAACAACAACAAAATGAATAAAATTTTAAAAATATATTGTAATATAACCCATTTTCTATTAAAAAAAACCGTGTATGTACATGCGTGGGACGCATACATCAAACTTTTTAATTGCTAATCTCTAGTGATGGGATTCAAACTATTTTTCTAATTTTTTCCTTTACTATGAGCAGGTATTGCCTATATAATCAACATTATCAAATGTAAAGCTTTATGTTTTGTTTCTAAATGGTGAGTTTTCTATAATGGGTATGTATTGCATTAGAAATAATGAAAATAAATTTGATTTTACTTAAAAAAAAAAGACTCTCCTTTCTGAACACAGAATAAATTTCATTGCACCCAGAGGCATCATATCAAGCAGTCCACCTGCTCAGGTCTAAAAGTCATGAGCATCATTTTGCCAAGCCTATCTTGCTGTCGTTATGCTTCACACATTATTTAAAATGGAGTATCATTCCATACAGCAAAACACATAACACCAATCCAATGTCAAAGTATAAAGGCCTCTTTGCTCCGTTTCTATTCTATAATTGATAAAGGCTCTTCCAAGGTAGGGGGGTTCAACGTCATTACTACATGTTCTGTCCAATTAAAATTTCAATTTGTAATATACAATTTTATACCTGTAATTCTTTCTGTCATCTTGTATTGCATTAATAAGGAATGAAGTCCTCTCTTCACTTTTATTCCTGAGGGAACTTGGGTTTTCTAAATGCTTATGTGTCCTTCTCCATGTCCCCCCCGCCCCGAAACCTTGACATACTAATTAACTAGGATAGCAATCATGAGCTTCATGAAGGACACGTACCAAGGAAATTGGTGTCATGGGTAAGTTTGTGTTTATTCTCAATACTGGAACAAATGGATAGGAGAGGAGAGACAGTCAGAAATTAGTAAATCAAAAGGAAAAATGCCAAAGTTAATTTACCAAGCATAGAGAAGGACATAGTGAAAGTCCATTATAGCGCAAAAGACTTTCATTACCTGAAAAACCTCTAATAGTATAATATGTGAAATGGGCAAGTTTAATAAGTGAATTTCCTCTTAAAAAAAAAAAAAGAATAAATATGTTTCTGAAGAAGCAAATAAATAGAAATTATGTCCTAGGTTAGTCACCAAAATGCTCTTGCTTGTCTCAGATCACAGTTAAAGGATATTTTAAAGGCAGAATGACAGAATGCACAGCACTGGGAGTCCCTGGTTTGAGTTCCAGCTCTAAAGCTATGGCAAGAAACTTTAAGTCTTAAACGAATCCCTAAGCTCGTGTTTCACATATTACGGAAATAATTTCGGTTTTCAAGTGTAGATTGCAACCAGAATTTGTTGAACTTTGATTCTGAGTATTGCATCATTTTTGTTCTCTGATCAGTATAGAAATACAGGAATCACAGAGTAATATAGAAAACGGGAATCTGATATACTACAACTTAAGAAAAGGAATATGTTTGTTGTATTTCCTGATTATCAAGAGAAAGAATTAGATACACTAAAATCTGTGAGAACCAGAACTTGACGGGACTGCCTTATTTTTCTGGGTCTCTCAAGTTTTCCGCCTTTGACAGAGTGCAGTCTCACCAGTTTTCTATTGCTCTTTTTAGTGGAAAATATTGGAGTTTTCCTTCTCTGACAGATTTCCACCTTACACAGATTCTAGTTTTCGTAGGTATTACTGCAGTATAGTTTGCATTATCCTAAAAGGAACAATTTAACACTCTATGGTTTCCTCCACAAAAAAACACATCTAATTAAAAAATATCAGACTGATGTTATATATATATATTTATATATATAAATATATATATAAATATTACACCATGGTTATTTTCCCATTTTATTAAATATCCTTTAAATGTGTAATTTTTAATGGTTGCATGTAACTTCTTTTTCTATTTAACCACTTTCACGCTGTTGGACTTTTTTTTTTGCTATTAAAAATAATAGGAGCTGTGGTGGTACAGCACAAGTATCAGTTCCACCAAACAGAGCTAACTATGAATTAATAATTTCAGACTCTAGATAAATATTTCCTGGTTTTCTCTGTTCCAACAAATAAATCAATTTACATACCCAACAGTAGTAATATGAGAGTGGCTATGTTAATAAATTCTTGCTAATATTTGAGCATTAACATATCATGTTAATTTTGTCAACTGGTATCTCCCTATTTATCTCTTTAACCATTAGCAAGATAAACTTTTTTTGTACATTTATAGGCCAACTGTATTATTTCTTTTATGAACTGCCTGTGTATTACAATTTGCTATCCTGTTTAATTAATTCTTCTAAATGGACTTTAGAATTATCTAGAAAAGTTCCTCAAAATACTTAGCTTGAAAAGAACTGTTAACTTTATAATGCATAGTTTTATCACCTACAGACAAGGCCTGTCTCTCCAATTTATCTTCTTCTATAACTCTTCAAGTTGATAGATTTCTACTTTCTTTGTCGTTTTTGTGGCTGTAACTACTTTATTTAAAAAGTCTCAAAGTTATTGATATGCAAATGTCCAAAATACATGGTATTTTCCAAACAATTCTTCTGCCTTTTTTGTTATTGTTTTTACCAAAAAATTATATTCTACAGTTTCAAAGTATACTGTTAAGGGATCACTATTTTAACAATATGAATTTCTGACTACAATTTTGCCTAGTTTTATGATTCTCTCCTCTTATAGTCTAAAAAGCTTGGTTTTCGCTTTGATCCAATAGTTACTTAGGTTAGGGTTGAACTGACATTGCCTATGTACCACAAAGTCTGCTTCCGTAAATATTTACAGACTTAGAAGCCCTATGTAGTTCTACTCTGTCCTACCGGATGGCTATGAGGCAGAACTGACTCAAGGGCAATAGGCTGGGATGTACGACCAAGAATCAACTGTGATAAATATTTCAAGGATAATTGAAAAAAAAAAAGGTATGTTTTCTTTATGAAAGATATAAAGTTTATTACACTTAATGCTTTTTACCTTGAGTTCTACTTACATGATATTGATACGGTGCTCTCTCCTTTTTTCCTGTTTTCATTTTGTCTGATTCATCTTTGTCTATACCATTACTTTTAATCACTATATTTTGGAACACCTTTTTTTAAATCACATAAACATCTTCTGAGTATTTATATATTAATAGTAGATCTATTCTAGGGGCTAGAGTAACACCTGACACAGAGTACAGTCTCAACAATTATTGTTAATCATAATATATCTGCCTTGCTCCATCAGACTTTTATCTGGTGAGAACAGGATAAACTGAAATTAGATCTTCTCTGATCACCTCTATTGATTTTAGATACTTTCAGAATTGTTAGGTGCCTTCAAGTCTATTTTGATGCATAGGGACCCCATGTGACAGAGTAGAAATGCCCCCCAAAGGGTTTTCTAGGCTTTAATCTTTACGGAAGCAGATAGCCACGTCTTTCTCCTCTGGAGCCACTGGGGGGTTCAAACTGCCAGTCTATAAGTTAACAGTCAAGTACTGACACCTAAAATACTATCATACTTTCTGAGGTCACGAAAACCTTTTTCATATTGAGGGGTGTCTGGGTTACATAAATACCTACTTATAAATCTATATTCAAAACTTACCAAACTATATACTTAAATATGTACATTTTAAAAAAAAAACATTTTATGGTCTGTAAATTACACATCAATAAAAATAAAAGCCCATTACAGAGAAAAAACTATTAGTGTGGCTTGAAGAGTAGCTTTACCTGTTAATTACGTAGAAGAGGTAATGGTGGTATAGGCATAAACATGAATTTTCTTTTAATGAAATCATATTTGTGTACAAAATATTATGTCATAGTAGAGTGGCATGATGACTATCCCTTTATTGCACCAAAAATTAAAGTTAGGCTTCAAGTTCATTTTCCATAAATATAACAAACTTAGTATTTTCCTATTAATATATGAGATAAAACACCCCCCCTTCCGAAAAAAAAAAGTATCACTAAAAGGAGTTTATATTTGAGTAAAATAAATGCTTTTGGTCTTTGAGACTTAGACTAACTATCCACTTACTAAAACAATAAACATTTACTATTTCCATAAGTAACATTTATACTAACAACCTGAGAAATAAAGCACTTAAATGTTCACAAATGATTAAACATTCAACTACTAGCCGAAAGGTTGGTAGTCTGAACCCACTCAAAGGCACCTCTCAAGACAGACCTAGCAATCTGCTTCAGAAAGGTCACAGCCTGGAAAACCCTAGGGAGCAGTTCCACTCTGCGCACACGGGGTTGCCAAGAGTTGGAATCAAGTCCATGGCAACTAACAACAGATGCTCACATCTAGCTGCTTAAGTCTGAACCGCACTTTCCATCACCGGCCTGGAAGGACTTCAGAAGTTATCACGGAAGACAGAATCTAACGCCACGTGAGCATTCACTCAATTTGTGGAAATAAAGCGTCCTCTAGTCTCTTACAAGTTTGCTGAACAACATTTGCTGGGAGAAGTTTCAAACATTCATTGAAGATACTCCTGGAAAACAGAGGGCAATTTACTGGCATGTGTGATTGTCAAGTAGGAGAATGTGTCAATCAGCTAATTACCAACTATTCATCTAGGAGGGCTTTTAAATACATTGTAAATGAAACATGTGTAAATTAGCCATGAATTCCAAATTCATTGCACTACGTAGAACACAGAATAAAAACCTTTTTCAAAATAAGTAATTTATTCAAAGGAGTTTCCTATCTCAAACGCATTTTCTGTGAAAAGCAATTTGAATTGACCCAGGTTGCCGCATCTTCCACAATCCTTTTAGAATAGCTGTTTATTCAAAAGCAGCAAGATAATAGGAACTAAGCCTTCTAACCTAAGCTAATGTTACACAAAATCACAAAGGGGGTATTTATTTTATTCCCTTCCATATCTTCCTTTCATTGCCTCTTCCATGCCCCACCCAACTCAACCCTCCTCACCAGTAACCACAAAATAATTCTTCATTTTTTCAAGGTGACACTTAGCTTCAGAAACAAAGTGTGGAGTCACAACATTGGAGTTTAGGTGACAAAACTAGCCCCCCTCCCCTCTCCAAACTAAACTAACGAGTTGTTGTTGGTTGCCGTCAAGTTGATTCCAACTCATAGCAACCCCAAGTGACAGGACAGAACTGTCCCCTTAGGGTTTTCTAGGCTGTCGTCTTTATGGAGAGCCCTGGTGGCGCAGTGGTTAAGCACTTGGCTGCTAACTCAAAGGTCAGCAGTTCGAACTCATCAGCTTCTCTGCAGGAGAAAAATGTGGCACTCTACTCCCATAAAGATTCCAGTCTGGGAAACCCTATGGGGCAGTTCTGCTCTGTCCTGTAGGTCACTATCAGTCAGAATTGACGTGAAAGCAATGGATTTGGTTTAACCTTTACGAAAGCAGAATACCAGGCCTTTGTCTTGTGGAGTCACTGGGCGGGTTTGAACCACCAACCTTTTAGTTAGAAGCCAAGCACTTAACCATGGCACCACCCAGGTTCCTTTTACTGATGAGTACAAGTGTGTAAAGACCACTCCTACTTCCTCCCACTGCTGTTCAGCTCTAAAAAGTGGACCAAAATTCTGGGTTATCTTTGGCAGAGAGAAAAAACATTAAGGAAAAAAACACCACTTTGAACTGAACTAATACCATAACCAAAAAAGTATTCTGTTCTTTAAAAGATCAGAAATAACACACATGGTCTAACCATCAGAAAGCAGAAAACATTTTCAAAGCAATGAGAACTCTATTGGCCTTTTGTCAGTGATGCTGGTAAATTCTGGCTCTTCCCCTTAGATGGTGAGGTTGGCCACTCCTGAGCTAAAAGAACACATGCATAGCGTACAAACATAATGAACAAATCCCCAAATTACTGACTTCAACCAAAATTGGTGGAAAGAATCAAAAATATGAAATAAAAGGATGAGAAATTTTGATTTTTCTTTCAGGCCTGCTATTTGGATGTTATGGGAACCAATGTGATTCATATTTGGCCTAAAGGTACAAAAGTCTATGCTTATATCCATGACTTGGTCAAATCTTTTCATAACACCAAAGCAACCTATTTATGATGTTAAGAGTTAAGATGATTTAAAGCTTCCTACACTCTGCTAAAGTGCCATTCTCTTCAAAAGAAAAGCATAGTTGTATATTAAGGACAACCTTTTAATTCTGAGCAAATTTACAACCTCACTGCTGTCTTAAATTGGATCCCACTGGTCACAATCCTCATATCATTTAAGCGTTTGAAAAGTTAAAAGAACAACAAGAGCAAATATCAAAACAATTCATTATTATTAAAGACAGAGTAGCAGCCAGAGTTCCCCTGTCAATGGTCTAAATAAATTCTAGACACTGGAGTATTCTATTGAATAAATAAAAGCAATTCATAATCCCAGCTACCAATGGCAGATTAAAATGATCCTCTCTGCCTTGCTGAATTTTAACTGCCTACATATAACTCGCCAAACAAGGATAAAAGTAGCTACATACCATTTACCACCTTTACTCTATAATATAAAAAGTTTATTCCTCCAACACTCTTTGAGTTCAATCCAGTATTGGATTAAAATGATGATGGAGCCCTGGTGGCACAGTGGTTAAGAGCTCAGCTGCTAACCAAAAAGTTGGCAGTTTGAATCTACCAGCTGTGCCTTGGAAACCCTAGGGGGCAGTTCTACTCTGTCCTACAGGGTCACTATAAGTCAGCATTAACTCGGTGGAAATGGTTTTTTTTTTTTTTTTTAATATATGATAATGTAGGCTACATGCTATACTAACCGAATTAGAGAGGTATGTTCACTTTATAGAAGAGTTCAGGGTATAAACATAAAATCAATAGACCACGAAGGAAGTAACATTAAAGAGAAGAATAAACATTGACATGGCAGAAGAACAAATGTTAAGTACATTTAAATGAGCAAGGAATGGGCATGGAATTGTTAAAAAGTGGGATCAGAAATCAGTTGTGAACTGCATTACAAGGAAAAGTGTAGTGCAGCAAAATGACCAAATTGGGTTCCTGTCCTAAGTGAAATATGGAACAGAGAAGAAAAACATGGAGGCCCATAAGGAGAGAATAAAAGATGACAAGTGCACAGAAAAGTTGCTATTTAAAAAAAAAAAAAGAATTTAAATAAAAGTAGGGCCATTTAAAAACCAATCTCTCCAATGACATCAATCTCATCTAAATAGATTTTCTAAACATGCAACCTAGAGCTCTCCCAGGTCATCCTTATACCAGGCTTCAGGAAGGGAGTACCTTCTTGCTTCTGCTTTCAAAAGGGGTGCTGCCTCCACTTAGTGGTGTTTATAAAAATGTCAGCAGTTTCCTATTTGAATGTTAATTACTGTTATGACACATAAGATAATTTAACTTGCTCCAGTAATTTATTCTTCCTTGTAATTAGATGTAGTAATTGGAAAATCTTCCAGAGTGTAACAACAGTTCCAGAGGTGAAATGGCAGGAGGGAGCGTTCCCATAGGCTATCAACTCTAACTCTGGGGCTGGGTGTTCAATTGGCAGCCACTTCGTTAAACCATGTCAGAAATCAGAGATGGTCCTTCTGGAATCAAGTAGGTGGCACTCATGACCTTCAAGAGTTGGATGATTCAAGAGGAAGGCAAAGGGCCAACAGATGGTTAGAGCTACCCTGAGAAGAGTATTAAGTCTGAATTTGAATGAATCCAGGAATGACACCACACACACCACTTTAAACCCTCTAGCCTGGGAGCCATATGCAAATAATTCAAAGGCTGCAGAAAGAGCACAGGCCGATAAGAACCCCTGGGTATGATGGGTTCTACTGCTGTTATGTGCCTTGTGGGAGTATTTTTATACTTGCTTGTTCAATAAATATTTACTGATTAAGCAAATAAATGATGGTTTGGATGAGGGATAAGGACATGCATGGCTTGAAAATAACAGCAGCCAATACACAGTAAATACAGAAAACATCAGGTACTGTGCTAAGCACTTACGTCTCTTTCCTCCTCTCCCAATCTCCTTTTCATTGCACCCAAAGCCTTACTATATATCTAAAGTTCTTTCTTTAAAGAAGTGCTACTATAGATAATCTCAAACATATGCATAAAAAGATAGAAGACCCCATGTATTCATCTTCCACCTCCAATAATGATGGCCAATTTTTCTTCATTTACACCCCACCTACTTCTTTCCCCACACCTAGCATTCCTGTATTATCGTGAAGCAAATCCCAGATATCATACAATTTCACCAGTAAATATTTCAACATTTACAGTGCTTATTTTCTCACACTTCTATAATGTTATAATTTCTTAACTAGATTAACAATAATTTCTGAATATCGCCAAATACTCAGGCAACACACCTTTCCCCCAACTGTACTATATATTCTTAGTCTGTTTATATAAATTGATAGCCAAAAAAAGGTTCAGAAGGGCAGAGTGAATGAGGGTAGCAATCACTATAACTAGGTTCCAGGTACAGAGGCGTCCTCTGCAAACAGCCATGAGGGAATTACACTCTCCAGAACTGACATAAACAGAGCAAGAGTCATAAGGAGCAACGAAGAGATGTGATGGGTTTTAAAAGCAACTGGATGCTACACAGGAACATAGTGCTCTATACTAGTACATCATATGGATTCTATTTGTTTCCTAGAGATAAAGTGATCACTTCAGCTATGAAAATTACTATCATCCATCTCACCACATGCACTGCTATCCCTGAGAAGTGGAAGTAACTAGGGGCCTATGTGGTGTGCAAACAAAATGCTCTTGCTGACAGAAAACTAGTTTCTACAGGTTCTGCTCCATAGAGGAAAACGGGCATGCAAAGTGCTGCTCAAGTGAGCAAGGCAGATACGTGTCTGATCTGGAGTATACTAAAAAAATAATACATATTACTTCAATACAGGAAAAAGTTTTTTCTGCAGTCTCCCCACATCCCTTCAAACAGACACTTCAGTCTCCACTCTAGGAAAAAAAAGTCCTTGAAATTATATTCAGCTGTGATGTACAAACTCTGTCCACTTATAGAAATAATGAAAATGATTTCAGGCTATCAACTGACATCCTTTCCACTCCCTAAGCAGAGATTCCTCGATAACAGCAATATATCTAACATCCCATTTGTCACCTACAAGACTCAGGAAATTCAAGGAAGACATTATGAATTATATCGTTTAATGCATCGTCCTTTGGGCAACACAAACACAAAAACAGAATTTCTGTTCCTCATCAGTATGCAAATTTACTTAATTCGTATACTTTCATTTATAAGAGACAGAAATTTCGAGTTATTAAGAAAAGGTTAGACAAGGAGGCTGGTTTGGATCTCCACTCCCCAACATGAGTTGAGAGGACAGAGGACACCCATTTCCGAGGCACACTATTACTACTGCTACCTCTGTGCCAAGCACTGATGGTCCAACACCACATAACCCCAACATCCTCATACAACTTAAAGCAGAGAAGCCAAGGAGAGAGAGTTGAAAACTGGATTCTGACACAAGCATATTGATTTCCTGAGTATCCTTAACCTAGTAAGTTTAACCACCTTCATTGCTCATCTATAAAGTAGAAATAATCACTTCTGCCTATTTCACAGAAGCATTTTTTAGTAACAAGAGGAATCCTCCGAAATCTTCAAAAAACAATACTATGTTAACCTAATCATGAAGGAAACAGAGAAACGTTAGTGAACTGTTCCAAATCCTCCCAATAAATCCAATTAAAAGAGAGAGAACAACTTATCTCAAAGACTACGGATATTTCCTGGTGGCCACACTCTTTTTTATCCATTCCCCACTGAAAGTAAAGCCTTCTCCTTAGCTCTGCTTTGCATTTTTCTTCCTTTCTCTTTCTCCCACCCCTGTAGCCTTCCCCAAGCTTACTGCTTCCACCATCTTATCTATTTCAGCTTCTCCCTGCTACAGTCACAACCTCACTTCCACTGTCGCTCACAGGATTGCGCTGAGAGGGGCTTAGTGTCCTTTTCATCCAGCTCCTGCATTGGAAAAATGTAGAGGTGGGGCCTGAAGTGATAAGTCACAGGCTCCGGCCAGTCAGGTAGTGGGTTTTTAACAAAGCTGGGCTCACCCCCAGGCAGCGTGATGCTAGGTACAGTGCTCTCTCCGCTATACCACACGCCCTTCTACCTGGGACTACTCTATACTCTTATTCAAAAAATGGATTTGAGGAACCAGTTGAAGCACCTCAGCACTCTCTCACCATCTGGATAGCTTGGAGTCACAGTCAGAAAAATACAACAAAGCTGACCACAGCAATCAGAAGCCATTTTTCCTCCCCCAGGCATTCACGGCAATATTCAACATCATTGGAGAAGCTTCCCCCATGGGTCAAACCTAAATCTTCCCTAACGTAAGAAACTAATGTAAGCCTTGATTCCTAAAGACAATATTGAAGCATAATCACAATACAAAGTTTCCAAACTCTGCATCTCACAACATGGATGAATTTAGAAGGCATCATGCTGAGTGAAATAAGTCAATCACAAAAGGACAAATATTGTATGGGACCGCTACTGTAAAAATTCATGAAAAGGTTAACACACACAAAAAACACAGGGAAGAGGTGGGGATGGAAAAAATACTAAATAGACAATAGATAATTGGTAACTTTGGTGAAGGGTAAGACAGTACAAAATATACTGGGGAAGCCAGCACAACTTGTACAGGGCAAGGTCATGGAAGCTCCATAGACACATCCAAACTCCCTGAGGGACCGAATTGCTGGGCTGAGGGCTATGGGGACCATGGTCTTGGGGAATATCTAGCTCAACTGGCATAACATAGCTTACCAAAAAAAAATGATCTATATTCTACTTTGATGAGTAGCATCTGGGGTTTTAGAGGCCTGTGAGCAGCCATCCAGGATACTCCACTGGTCTCACCCCTTCAGAAGCAAGGGAGAATGAAGAAAACTAAAGATACAGGAGGAAGATTAGTCCAAAGGACTAATGGACCACAACTACCATGGCCTCCACCAGAATGAGTCCAGAACAACTAGATGTTGCCCGGCTACCACCACTGACTGCACTAACAGGGATCACAGTAGAGGCTCCTGGACAGAACTGGAGAAAAATGTAGTACAAAATTCTAACTCACAAAAAAAGACCAGATTTACTGGCCTGACAGAGACTGGAGAAACTCCAAGAGTATAGTCCCCAGCCAAAGATTAGACAGGCCCATAAAACAAAGCGAGACTAAAGTGGCACACCAGTCCAGGGGCAAGGACTAGAAGGCAGGAGGGGACAGGAAAGCCGGTAATAGGGAACTCAAGGTCAAGAAGAGAGAGTGTTGGCATGTTGTAGGGTTGTTCACCAGTGTCATAAAACAATGTATGTACTAACTGTTTAATGAGAAGCCAGTTTGTTCTGTAAACCTTCATCTAAAGAATAAAAAAGTTTTTGAGTTCTGATATGAGAAGGCATGAGATAGGCCCCTAAGTATAAGGGGGGCATAATTAACTTAGAAAATACAAGGTGCATTATAAGGATACATTCTAAATCTCTCTACGCACTTGCCTTTAGCAGGTTAAATAATCTCAGCTCCTTTAACTTTATCACTCTTTTAATTATAGTTTTTGGCTTTCTCTGAGGCCCCTTCAAATAGCCCATGTTGCTTTTTGAAAGCTAGAGTCTAGAACAAAGGGCAGGGATATGAAGTCTTCAAGAGAAAAGCCAGCACCAAAGTACCAGAAAATTTATATAAGGCCAAGGTAATCAATGAAATCTTCACTCAAAAAATCAATGAAATCTTCAAGAGACAACAGTACTTTTCAGATAGACTGACTTAGAAACTCGAGGAATAAATTAAAAAAATCAAGGAGAAAACTTTAGATAAATGTCTTCAAAATATGTTCAATCATAAACCCAAATACGATGTATTACCAAAAAAAAAAAAAAAAGTTGCCATCGAGTTCATTCTGACTCATAGCGACCCTATAGGAAAGAACAGAACTGGCTCACAGGGTTTCTAAGGAATGCCTAGTGAATCTGAACTGCCGACCTTTTGCTTAGCAGCTGAATGCTTAACCGCTGCCCCACCAGGGCTCTACCAGGGTACATTAAAAAAAAAAAAAAAAAAACCATGGGCGTCCAGTTGATTCCAACTCATATGACCCTGTACGACAGAGTAGAACTACTCCAAGGGGTGTCCAAGGAGCACCTGGTGGATTTGAGCTGGCCACCTTTTGGTTAGCAGCCGAACTCTTAACCACTATACCACCAGGATTTCTAATTAGACACCACTTAATATTGAGGCTCTAACCATGGAGCCCTGGTGGCACAGTGGTTAGGAGCTTGGCTGCTAATCAAAAGGTGGCCAGTTCAAATCTACCAGCAGCTCCTTGGGGCAGTTCTACCCTGCCCTATAGGGTCACTAAGAGTTGGAATTGACTCAATAGCATGGGTTTGTTTTTTTTGGCTTTAACCATTGAAGAGGTTGGCCTAAGAGGTAAAAATCAGAAATGTCCAAGCTAAATCCCTTAAATATTGACAGAGCAAGGTTAGGAAGAAGCAAGGAGAGGGAATTAGGAAAAATGCAAATAGGTATGCCATTTCCTATGAGGTAAAGAAAGAAAATGAACTAAAAATCCTGAGTCAGGGAAGTGCGTTAAAGGGGGGGGAAAAAAAAAGCTGCATGTGCTCTTAATATAAAGTCTTGAAAGTAATAAGCTACTAAATTGCAAACATCAGAAAGTGAAGTACTAGCTCAAAAGATTATGAAAGTTGAGCTTTCCAAGATGAATTTAAAAAGGAAACAGGTAAAAAGAGGTCAGCTCATCACAGGTGAGGAAGAAGCGTCTACTATTTGGCTGGCTGTTTTAAATTAATATCCTGGAACATTAGTAGGTTGAAGAGCTCTATAAAAATGACACACAGAGAGAAACAAATGGGGTAGAAACAACTGTGTTTATACCTTAGTAACAGAAAGGTATTACTGGAAGGATTTACAGGGTGCTAACTTGACATATATCGAAGTCACAAAAGCTACCTTTAATAAATGATAAGAAAAAGCACTAGACATGGCAGTAAAGCCAGAAGGTTTGAAATAACCTCATCTATGTGCACACTGGATTATTTTAAGCCAAGTAGCCTACATCAAAATCCATGAAAGATCATGTTTTTTTACTCGCTAAGTGGCAGCATTCCCATTAACATCAAACTATTAGAGGCAGTTAGGTGAAAAAACTAAGGGTTAGGAGAATACAAAACACTGGTCCTTCCTGGAATACTGTTATATATACATGCTGGAAGAATCTGAACATATACCTGGACTCAAGGAAGTCCTACTCAGTGGGATGCAATTCCAAGGCTTTACATTCAAAACAAAAAGAAAAGCCAGTGCACTGACCATTTTCCCTACTAGAAAATACTCGGAAGATAATAGTTCAAAAATTAGGATAGATGAGTAGCAATGAGACAGTGCAGCTAACGTCTTCTAACTTGGCACCCACATTGGGAGCACCAACCTCATCGTGGCTTGGCCGATGTCTTCAGTACTGAGCTGGCCTCCTCTGGGAAGAGGACTTCCTGTCTTTCTCAATTTGTCCCTTAGGTGTGTGATTTCTGCTTCTAAAAGGGATCACACCTGCTCTCTCAATGTTTAATAATAACTTTCCAAACAGCAGGAATGAGATTTTGAGCTTGTTTCTCACATTAATGTAATACCCTGTGAAGCTCTCTGCTAACTGAAAGGTCAGTGGTTCAAATCCCCCAGCTGCTCTGAGGAAGAAAGATGTCGCAGTTGGCTTCCGTAAAGAACTACAGCCTTGGAAACCTTATGGGACAGTTCTACTACATCCTATGGAGTCTCTATGAGTCAGAATCAACTCAATGGCAACAGGTTTGGTTTTCGTTTAGGATGCTCTGTGAGGATGGGTGCTTCAAAAACATTTTTTGAACAAAATAATGGTTAAGAAATACCACTGACTGTAAGAACCACCACCATTCTCTATAAGCACTGACAGTGTTGTAAACCAAGAAACCATTTTATACGCAAACAAATTTTTCCCTTATCTAAAAAGTGGATTTTAAAATGCGCACCCTTTCTTTATTTGCTACTGAAAACTGTCAATAGCAATTTTAGTTTTATGACTCCTTTTGGAGGAATATAAACATAAAAATACACATACAAATCTTAGTAATGCTAATCGTGTGCACATGTGTGCTAAAAAACTAAAAAGAACATCTTCTGCAATTTCTATATAACCAAGACTTAAGTTCCGTGATTCTACACCAACTCAGCCAGTTCTCAACAATACTAAGGCAATATGCTTTGGCCTTAGAGAATATTAAATCATAGAAGCAGAGGGTTACACAAAGTCATAGAATCATAGTCTATAGATCATCTAGGTCAACCTCGCATTTTTAATGAGGAAACCATACTTTAGTAAAGTGAATGCTTTGCTCAGGGAAACATAAAGAGATCTCTTAGTCTTAGATGTTCTTCTATCATACTGTTAAAGAATGATTTTTCAAAAAGTAAAATTATGACCCTCAAAAAAATAGAAAACAAACACACATTAAGATACTTTATTTAACTTATTAATGAGGGAACCAGTAAGCTATTGAAACTTACTATTCAAGTTCTGCTTGAACTCTCCAAGTTCAAATGAGAATCCAAAGAGCAGAAAAACTTGTAAGTATCAGGAATTTGGAAAAGATGCAAAATTGGCAAGACTGATCAATATCCTTAGGGCAATAACTTATTGCATTCTCAGAACGTCATCAGCATTTCTATTGATGAGAACAATTTGCTTTAGTGTATCTTTTCTACAACTTACAAAGTTATAAAGCAGCTCAAAGGCAATGAAAGGCTGTAACCTAATCGGCTGAACTAGGCAGAACAGCCACTAATTTTTAATCATTTCCAAGTATTTCATGATTTTTCCTGACAGTCTCTTACCAGGTACAAGTGCTGTGCAACAAGAGAACAGCATGGAGGGTATGCCAAGAAACAGAATTCAGAATTCTTGTTAAGTTGGTACCTTTCTGAAAGGTCGCAGAAAAGGCTCAAGTTCACTTCCCAGCAGCACAAAAACACAGAGACAATGAAAACTCTACCCCTGTTGGTCCAGCGCTATCATAGCTCACAGTGCACCTGCCCCAGAATGACCCCTCTTTAATACAACAGTCCCATGAAGGTGACAAATTCAGAATGGTGCTCCTTGCCTAAGTACGGTAAAGCTTGTATTTGAACTCAAGTCTTTTGATTCCAAGTCCCACACCCTTTCCACAACATCATAGGCTAATTTAATTCACAAGAAAATGTCTTTTGTGAAAGCCCCTTAAAGTCTACATACAAGAGGCTTAAACGAAGAATTTTTCATTGTGACTGAAGGGATAAAGTGAAAAATGAGGAAAGACAGGAGGAAAATGGTCCGTTACACAAACACACAAAGTAGGTATTATATGCTAAATGACTAGCTGCTATATTGATCAAGTTCTACTCTCATCCCAATTCCAGCTCTGGTCAGGAGATCTGTGTTTCAGATATAAGGAGACGGTGGTGACATGCAGGAATGAAAAGTAGAAAAGGTACAAAAGGAGGACTCAAAAGAACGGAGGAACGTAAGGCACTGTTCTTACTACTTTGTACAGGTAGTCCCCAACTTACAACATATTCGAGTTACGAACCACACTTAAGAATTTTTATTTTTTTGTTGCATCTTCTCATTAGTAATATGTACTATATACAATGTCACAGTGTGTAATTTGCTGAAGTTATCATTCTCAGATGTTCACTCACAGATACTCAAAGATCAGATTTATAAAGATACTGATTTAAAAAAAAGGCAATGAAAATGAAAACCAAAAAAAAAAAAAGAGGTATTTGATTTACATCAAGCTCACTTAAGAGATAGCCATCGGAACGGAACCTCGTATTGTGTCTAGGCAGAGAAACACAGGAAATGGAACATAAGGAGAATGGGAACCAATGGTTTGATTTTTTTTAATGGGCACAATTTTTTTTTCTCAAAATGCTCAAGAAGATCCTTGCAGAAAACGGAACAGTAAAAGTAAGTGGGTGAAGGGATTTTTTTCAGCAGAACCACTGAGAGGGGGGGAAATGAAACACAGCCTTAAAATTACAAGCTTTGAAACTTTTAAATGTCTAAATTAAAATGTTTCCAGATTCAATTCATTCTTAAGCAAGAGTGAAATCCTGGAGGGACCACCAAATTTCTATCCATCTTTCTTGAAACAAACATGCTTATACTCACGGTTGAACAGAAAACTGCGAATTAAACAAAACAAGCAAACAAACAAAAAAACACAGTAATAGAACTCATTCCTTATGGATAATAACAATGCAAAATGGAAAAGAAACAGAGAAAATAATACTCAATTAAACATTAATTTCATGTGAGTACCTATTGATGGAAATATGCTGGTAAGTGCCCTTAAGAAAAGCTTTTTTTCATGGTAGTGTTAAGAAGAAAAGATACTACACAGTAATTGTAGCTCACGTTCTTCATGTCCGCTAAGAACTGCCATGATCGAATGCTTGTAGTCAAGTTGTAAACCTTCAACTCACTTCAGTATTTTTAAGAATACAAGATAAATATCAATTTATTAATTCAAAATATAAAAACTAATTGCTAAAAGGATCAGATAGTCATTCTCTAAGCAGCGTATTCTCTCCCTCTATAAGAAGCCAAATTATGAACAAAATATAGCTTTGTCTGGCTCTATAGCAAGACAGTAAGTCACATACAGAAAATGTTGAACTACGTCATGCTATTCATTCAACCCACAACCCATCTGTCAGTCTACCATACTGTGGTAACTTGCATATTGCTGTGATGCTGGAAGCTATGCCACTGATATTTCAATACCAGTAGGGCCACCCATGGTGGACAGGTTTCAGTGGAGCTCCCAAACTAAGAAAGACTAAGAAGAAAGGACTGGTGATATACTTCCAAAAACTAGCCAATGAAGACCCTATGGATCACAAGAGAATACTGTCCACTATGGTGCTGGAAGATGAGCCCCTGCATTGGAAGGAGCTCACAATACACAGTGGCCACAACAATGGACTCACACATATGAACAATCGCAAATATGAAGCAGGACTGGGCAGTGTTTCATTCTGTTGTACTTGGGGTCGCCACAAGTCAGAGTCTACACAATGGCAATTAACGATGACATTCATGCAATAGGTCCCTGGCTGGAGCTGGAGATACAGCAGTGAACAAGAGAGATCAGATTCCTGGTCTTGGGGACCTCATATTCTCTGGATCCGACTCCACAAAGAGGATCTTTGTCCCACAGGATCCACACAGTGTTGTCCCGGCTCCAGGGTTTCCCAGGTCTAGATAATGCCCAAAGGAGCACTGTGACTATTCACCTCCTTGGCTTTGCTTTTTAAAACTGTCACAGGCTACTAACCGTTCTTCTGATTGACATATTATTTTTTAAAATATGTTAATATCACTTAGGTGATAGGCAGGCCTATGAATCACGCAGTTTCTTTAAGGTGCGTGTATGTTACTTTAGCCATTAATGTTTTGATTTTAAAACTATTTTCTGAAAGGTAAACTTATTTCAAAGCTCTTGAAGAGAAGGAATGCATGAATGAATGAACAAATGAATGACTGAATATGTGCTTTTGGCCCAGAGTTACAATTATTAATATTCACTAATCCACGGTCCTAAATCTGAATACTGTATTAAATTTACACATAATCATACCACAAGAAGAAGTACTTAGGGAAAATAAAAATATTTTAAAGACACAGGAGAAGCTAAAAAAAACGGTTTTAAGTACATATGCTCTGGGGTATAGTCTCAACTATCACCCTACAAATGGGTCATGTTAGTCATTTAAAGAGGCTGCTTTTTTCTGAAAGCTGCCAGACATCTCAAAGGGCAAAATAAAGAGGAAGAGCCTGACGTACGCTCTGCAGTTCACTGGTATTTGTACCATGGCACCACTCTGTGGTTTTAAGACAAGCTGAAACTCCATCATTTGCTGCTTTTAAAGAGCAAAAGACTAAAAAGAAAACTTCCAGTTACAACAAAGGCAGGATGCTGTCAGTTCTATATGCTTAGAAGAGTCAGGTGTCTCTGAAAACAGCAAAATTCTTTCCTTCTCTTTTCAAGAAAAATTTTTAATGAACTGACAAGGTGACAACCAAGGGGAAGGACAGGGACAAGTTTAAAGTCTAGATTTTGCTTTTTGTGCTGACTAGTTTATTTCAGTCAGTCTAGATTATTAAAAACAACTCTTATCTGATAACAGTCTCAACCCAAAAAACCAAACCCGCTGCTGTTGCGTTGATTCCAACACACAGCAACCATATAGGATAGAGTAGAACTGCCCCATATGGTTTCCAAGGAGCTAGTGGATTCAGACTGCTTACCTTTTTGGTTAGTAGCTGAGCTCTTAACCACTGTGCTGCCAGGGTTCAAATGGTCTCAAAACAAACAAACAAAAAAAAAACCCATTGCCATGGAGTCAATTCTGATTCGTAACAACCCTGTAGGACAGAGTAGAACTGCCCTAAAGTGTTTCTAAGGAGCAGCTAGTAGATTTGACTGCTGACCTTTTGGTTAGCAGCCAAGCTCTTAACCACTGCACCGCTAGGGCTCCAAAGGAGCCCTTCCTCAGTTCCTCCTGCCCCTGGTAGTCACTAATAAACTTTGGTCTCTACTCATTTGCTCCTTCCTTGAGTTAAGGTATTTCCAGGGTTCAAGGTCAAAGTAGAACAGAAGGAAGAAAGCAAGACAAAAAAGAAAGCAGGAGCTAGAAAAAGACAGTATAGGAAAATTGCTGTAAAATTTTTCTCATATTAACAAAGATCACCATGTGACACTCAAAAGGTAAGCTCTGAATTCCAAGTGACACTGGGTTTGAGATTATCGCTCCACCCACCTTACACATTGAACACAACAAGCTGCATCAAAGAGAAATTGGGAGGAAAGGGGAAAAAGTACACATCACTGTTCATTCTGTATGCCACTGTTTTACAGGCAGGGTTTAGGCAGGCTGGTACCAACTAAACAAAGACAAACCAGTTCTCCATGAAAGTGACCAGAGATGCTCTCCTTGAATTCAGTATAGGGACCTTCTGTCAATATCTGGTGATGCGGTTTTTAGATTCCTTGTCCTGGATCATTCATGATCCATCCTCATTTGCTGGACCAACAAATAATGCTCCTGCCTAGAACCATCACCACAAGCTAGAGTGAAAAACTGCCAGAGCACTGGGCTAGTGGATTAAAAAAAAAAAAAAACTTTCCTCATGATTAACCCTGGGCGACATTAGCAAGTCATACAAGCTCTTTGTTTCCACAAAGACATTCCATTTTCAGAACACCTTCAGGCACAAAAATAAGCTATATCTTTGAAAGAGAAGAAAAAAAATTAAACACATATTAGAAATAAATGTGAATACTAAGGATGTGTATCTAAATACTCAAATAGCTCTAAAAAAAAATGAGACAAAAATATCCAAACATATTTGAGATCAGAGAGACATTTTTGGGTACTGAACTCCAGCCACGAGCAGGGGAAAACCAAAAAGGTGTTCATGGGTTCTGTTTCCCATTCAGTCACCGATTCATTATGTATCACTGGTCGAATCACTGATTTCTTCAAACCTCAGTTTCCTTACCTATACCTGTCCCAAACCTTACTGTTCTTGTGAGGATCAAATGTGACAACACATTCGTTCTTCAAATAACGGTCCTCAGAACAGCAGCAGCAGCAACCTGGGAACTTGTTAGAAACGCAAATTCCCCAGCACGACCCCAGACCTATTAAATCTGAAACTCCAGCAATCTGTGATTCTGAGGCACCTGAAGTTTGAAAACCACTTCAGTTAATATATGCTGGAAATCTGGAAGCCTCGTAACATTAAATATAAACCGTTATTATGGGAAAATTAAGAAGACACCATTTGTTGGAAGATTTTCAGACTTTTCGTGCACACACCACTGAATATAGACAAGGCCATGTGATTTTTATTTAAAGCCTAGATTCACATTTAATCAGTTTCTTTGTAAATGTTACTACAAAATAAACTGAAGTCTGGAATTATGTCATCTGTCGATGTTAAACTGTATTAGAATTTAATCATAACTTCAAAAAGGTTGGGGGAAAAGAATTCAAACTAATAATCATTACGTGTTCTTTAAAAGAGTAAATACTACACTAAATTTGATTTAACTCTAGTTATTAATGAATTAAAGAATGAATTTGAGATTAACTCTCTTGGGGGGAAAGAAGAGAAATAAATCTTACAGGGATCTTTGCATTTTCTTAGCAGGAGTAATGCATTCATTGCTTTTAAAAAGGTAAAATGTGAAGTCAAAATAAAAAGAATGTCGTTACAAAGGATGCATTTCAACTGATAATGGAGGCTTTTAATATAATAATTATAGGAAATCTTTGGGGGAATAAAAGCCTGATAAGTAGAACCAAATTAAGAACAAAGTATGCAAAGAAAACTGAGAGGTGGTATTACGATTATTTTTTCATTCTACACTATAGTTATGATTAATAAAACATGCTACAACAAACAAAAATACCTCTTATTAGAAATATTCTTAGATTATATTTATCTTCCTATCTCAGGTATTAGATCCAGTCAGGGCAACATTTCATTGTTATACATAAGGTCACCATGAGTCAGAGTCGAATCAACGGCAACTACCAACAACAACAAGCTGTCTGAACAAGGACTAAGGAACAGCCCCAGCAGTGGCTGTGTGGTTTGACTACTGTAAAGAGACAGCAAAGCCACCCCATGCACCCCACCCACCACTATCATATTTGTCCATCCCACATTCTCCTCCAGGCTTCCTTCCCACAATATAAACCAGATCCAAGTCAGCTTGCTAACCACAATCAACAAAAAGGGTCGAAGGGCCTACAATTACATTAGACACAGTCCTAGTCGCCTTCTCTTCCTTTCTCAGAGATGGCCTCATGAAGGCAGCAAATTTCTTGCCAAATTCATGATCAGCTCTTTAAAACTGCAGAAAGGTCCATATTCTCAGCACTCTAGGTACCTCGCTTTATTTTTCTCCTTGCTTAATTTTAATCTTCTCTTCTTTCCTTCCAACCTCTACGTCCCTTTCAAATTTCCCTTTTACTCGAAAAGGGAAAATATACACCAAAATGGCAAAAGTAGCAGAGTGTTGCAAATAATGTTCACTCAATCCTATGCTGGGGAGCAAAACAGAGAGAAATTGCAAAATTCAGAAAGGTGTATATCATCTTCTTGTGACTCCTCTGCAGTTCCAGAACTCTAAGGGTTACTGATTCTATCATAAAATTTGAGAGGTACGTGTGCAATGGTTTTATATGAGGAGAGTTATCACAAATGATTTATTTACCTTTAGGTTGTTATTCAAATGGAAGTATCATGTGGGAGTACATTTTTCCCCCAAAGGGAAAAAATTAACATTTTTGAGAATCTATTACACCACACCATCATTCATCTGTTGGTTTGCCACACTGTGGTGGTATGCATGTTGCTATGACGCTGAAAGCTATGCCACCGGTATTTCAAATACCAGCAGGGTCACCCACGATGGACAGGTTTCAGTAGAGCTTCCAGACTAAGACAGACTAGGAAGAAGGACCTGGCAACCTACTTCTAAAAAAATTGGCCAGTGAAAACCTTATGAATAGAATATTGTCTGACAGAGTGCCAGAAGATGAGCCCCTGAGGTTGGAAGGAACTCAAAATACAACTAGGGGAGAGCTGCCTCCTCAAAGTAGTCAACCTTAATGACGTGGATGGAGTCAAGCTTTCGGGACCTTCGTTTGCTGATATAGCATGACTCAAAATGAGAAGGAACAGCTGCAAAATATGTCACGTACTTCTCACACGATACAAACATCCATTAATAATCAGAATGTGGAATGTACGAAGTATGAATCTAGGAAACTTAGAAGTCGTCAAACATGAAATGGAACAAATAAAGATTGATATCCTAGGCACTAGTGAGCTGAAATGGATTGGCACTGGCCATTTTGAATCGGACACTCATATGGTCTACCATGCTATGGATAACAAACTGAAGAGGAATGGTGTTACATTCTTCATCAAAAAGAACATTTCAAGATCTATCCTGAAGTACAACAATGTCAGTAATAGGTTGATACCTATATGCGTACAAGGACGACCGCTTAATACTACTATTATCCAAATGTTTGTGCCAATCACTAATGTCAAAGATGAAATTGAAGATTTTTACCAACTTCAGGCATCTGAAATTGGTCAAACATGCAATCAAGACGGATTGATAATTATTGGTCATTGGAATGTGAAAGCTGGAAACAAAGATAAAGGATTGGTAGTTAGAAAATACAAACTTGGTGATAGAAATGACGCAGGAGATTGCATGATAGAATTTTGCAAGACCAATGACTTATTCATTGAAAATACCTTTTTTAAAAAACATAAACAGCAACTATACATACGGACTTCACTGGATGGAATACACAGGGATCAAATTGACTACATATGTGGAAAGACATAACAGAAAAGCTCAATATCATCAGTCAGAAGAAGGCCAGGTGCTGACTACAGAACAGACCATCAACTGCTTATTTGCAAGTTCAAGGTGAAGCTGAAGAAAAGAAAAACAAGTCCATGAAACACAAAGTACAACCTTGAGAATATCCCGTCTGAATTCTGAGACCATCTCAAGAATAGATGTGATGCACTGAACATGAATGACCGAAGACCAGGCGAGTTGTAGGATGGCATCAAGGACATCATACATGAAGGAAGCAAAAGCTCATTTAAAAGAAAGAAAAGACCAAAATGGATGTCAGAAGAGACTCTGAAACTTGCTCTTGAACATAGAACAGCTAAAGTGAATGGAAGAAATGATGAAGAGTTGAACAATAGATTTCACAGAGCAGCTTAAGAAGACAAAGTCAAGTATTATAATGAAATGTGCAAAGACCTGCAGTTAGAAACCCAAAAGGGAAGAACAAGCTCGGCATTTCTCAAGCTGAAAGAACTGAAGAAAAAATTTAAGCCTCAGGCTGAAATACAAATGATTCTATGGGCAAAATACTGAATGATACAGGAAGCATCAAAAGAAGATGGAAGGAATACACAGAGTCACAGTAACAAAAAGAACTGGTTGACATTCAACCTTTTCAGGAGACAGCATAAGATCAAGAACTGATGATACCGAAGGAAGATATCCAAGCTGTACTGAGGGCATTGGCAAAAAAAAAAAAAAGGTTCCAGGAATTGACCAAATACCAACTGAGATGTTTCAACAAATGTATATAACACTAGATGTGCTCACTTGTCTATGCCAAGAAATTTGGAAGACAGCCACTTGGCCAATCAACTGGAAGGGATCCAAATTTGTGCCCATTCTGAAGAAAGGTGATCCAACAGAATGTAGAAATTATCAAGAAATATCACTAATAACACATACAGGTAAAATTTTGCTGTAGATAATTCAAAAACAGTTGTAGCAGTACATTGACAGGAAACTACCAGAAATTCAAGCCAGATTCAGAAAAGGACATTGAACGAGTGATATCATTGCTTATATCAGATGGATCTTGGCTGAAAGCAGAGAATACCAAAAAGATGTTTACCTCTGTTCTACTGGCTATGCAAAGGCACTCAACTATACGGATCATAATAAATAATGGGTAACACTGCAAAGAACAGGAATTCCAGAACACTTAATTGTGTTCGTATGGAACCTGTGCATAGACCAAGAGTCAGTTATTAGAACAAGGGGGGATACTGCGTAGTTCAAAGTCAGGAAAGGTGTGTGTCAGGGTTGTATTCTTTCACCATCCTTATTCAATCTGTATGCTGAGGAAATAATATAAGAACCTGAACTATATGAAGAAGAATAGGGCATCTGGATTGGAGGAAGACTCATTAATAATCTGCAATATGCAGATGACACAACCTTGCTTGTTGAAAGTGAAGAGGGCTTGAAGCACTTACTGATGAAGATCAAAGACTACAGTCCTCAGTAAAGGATTATACCCCAACATAAAGAAAACAAAAATCCTCAAAAGTGGACCCATAAGCAACATCATCATAAAAGAGAAAAAAAACTGAAGTTGTAAAGGATTTCATTTTACTTGGATCCATAATCAATGCCCGTGGAAACAGCAGTCAAGACATCAAATGACGTATTACATTTGGCAAATCTGCTGCAGAAGACCCCTTTCCAGTGTTAAAAAGAAAAGATGCCACTTTGAGGACTAAGGTGTTCCTGACCTAAGCCATGGTATTTTCAATTGCCTCATAGGCATGAGAGAGCTGAACAATAAATAAGGAAGATCGAAGAAGAATTGGTGCCTTTGAATTGTGGTATTGACAAAGAATACTGAATAGACTATGGAATGCCAGAAGAATGAACAAATTTGTCTTGGAAGACATACAGCCAGAATGCTCCTAAGAAGCGAGAAGAGTGAGACTTCATCTCACGCACTTTGTACATGTTATCAGGAGGGCCTAGTCCCTGGAGAAGGACATCATGCTTGATAAAGTAGAGAGTCAGGTGAAGAAGACCCTCAACGAGATGGGCTGAAGGAGTGACTGCGACAATGAGCTCAAACATAGCAATGATTGTGAAGATGGTGCAGAATCAGGCAATGTTTCGTTCTACCGAAGATAAGGTCACTTTGGGTTGGAACCGACTCTATGTCACCTATCAACAATGTAATACCACAGACTTTCATTGACGTCATCTCATTAGCAGACATGACAAACACAGCTGTCTAGAGCTGTGCTATCCAACATGGTGGCCATTAGCTACACGCAGTTGTCTAAATTTGAAATTAAATTGAATTTAAAATTTTCTTCCTCAGTTACATTAGCCACATTTCAAGCATTCAACAGACACATGTGGTTAGTGACAACCATATTGCACAGCACAGATACAGAATATTTCATCATCACAGAAAGTTCTATTGGACAACACTGATTGAAAGCCTTTGTCCTCGATGAAGATGTCCACAAAAATGTCTGTGGGATTACATTCATTTCCTCTGGTACAAAGAAGATTAATTCTCTTACAATAAAGCTGCAATCAGAGTCCTGTGGCCTTCATGAGCTCTCTTGCAACTACCCACAGTTTCTCACCGCCGCATACTTTCCGTACTCTACCTGGCCTGCTGAGAGCCAGAAACCCGCACTCCAGCTATATCCTAACCTCTTCTGAATGTTTGGCAACAAAGACATCAAATTATTGCACATATGAAATAATTTTATAGTTTCCTGTAAATTCATCAGCCCATATGAAGTGTGACTTGCAGGCCAGTCATTGGTAGAACTAAGTTTACGTGACTGAGGTTTTGCTTCAGGGCCAAGGGGACAGAAAAGCCTTGTGTGACCGTAAAGTCACTAAATTATTTAATGGTTTTAAAAATGAGTGCAATGTTCTGACAGGGATCACAATAGAGGGTCCTGGACACAGTTGGGAAAAATGTAGAACAAAATTTTAACTTACAAAAAAAAAAAAAAGACCAGACTTACTGATCTGACAGAGACTGGAGAAATCCCAAGAATATGGCCCCAAGACACCCTTTTAACTCAGTACTGAAGCTACTCTTGAGGTTCACTCTTCAGCCAAAGATTAGACAAGCCAAAATGAGACTAAATGGGCATACCAACTCAGGGACAAGGACAAGAAGGCAGGAGGGGACAGAAAAGCTGGTAATGGGGAACCCAAGGGCAAGAAGGGGAGAGTGTTAACATGTCATGTGGTTGGCAACCAATGTCACAAAACAATATGCATATTAATTGTTTAATGAGAAACTAATGTGCTCTGTAAACCGTCTAAAGGACCAAGAAAAATGAGTGCATGTCATTATCGAAGATATAAATACATACAATATACTTAAATTACAGCTCAGTTTTGGTTAGGTCTACTTTAAAGTCTGACAGCAATACTGTAGGTGCTGGCCCACATAATGGAATATAGCACTAGGCCTCTGTGACAATAAAATAGGTAAATTTTCATAAATGCTTAAGCACATCTGGACTGTATTCCAGTGGCCTACAAGGTAATCTATCATTCTGTCAGTTACACAGTCATATTTATGTCCTACTCTCCAAAGCGAAAATGGCCAAGGAATTGCTATACCATGTGTGTGTTGTTGAACACATACACATAAACTGAGACAATATTGTAATAGTTCATCTTTCTTCTAAATTTTACCTTCTGTGGCTCAGACTTCCCCTATTCTGAAAAAGAACACCTCTCATTAAGTTATTACCCTGTAGCTCACTGGGATGCAGTGCCACATGCCTGGATTATTACTATGGGTAAAGGGTTCTCTAGTATATCTCAATAGCAGGTTGAGAAGCTCGGTGGAAACTCTGATTTTTGCGGCATTTTTTAACAAATGAATTCAGAGCCTTTGTTGATCTCAGTTGTTGCAGTGGCTGACTGACTGTAATAGGCTGCTTTTTACCTGAATGAATGTAGAGGGATTTTTTTTCAGTATATTACCATGTACGGAACAAACCACTGTTGTAAAGGCTAGGTAAAGATAAATTTTATTAAAATCTGTTCTGTATTTAAAAAAAAAAAAAAAACCCTCTGCAGAAATACTACTGAAATTTTATTTTTAAAACATTTTTACTTCATTCTATTTATAAACAAATAGACCAGTTCTTTTGCCATTCTGTAGGCCCAGGCAGGGGTGATGTTTGCCCAGAATGCATCTGAGCTGGCTCTCCTGGCTGTTTCTGGCTGGGCAATCCTGGTTAATAACTATTCTGAAAATCACTCCTAGGCACAGACACTGCAGTTTGTCTTTTTTTTTTTTTTTTCATTGTCTAGTTAAAATAGCAACTATCCAGCAAAAGCAAGATTCCAAGGACAAAATTCAATTGCTGACCTGTTTGCATTTCTAATTCTAATCTACACTAAATAAATGGACAGTGTGCTGTAAAAGAAAAGCAAAAAAGGTTCCCTTCACAATCCCTACCCATGTAATTTGTGTAAAATCATTAAAAATTACTTAGGAAAATGATAAAGGCAAATTCACTGAGACAACTGTACAATTCTAAGACATGAGTCCCCCACCCGTCAGTTTGTTGTACTGTGAGGGCTTGCACGTTGCCCCATACATAGTTTACAGGTAATGGGCCCAACCTGAATTCAGTTATACTCAACATTATCTTTGCTTTCCCAACAAGACAAATAAGGTCCAATCAGCCGTTAGCTTCTTATCACAACGTAGTCATGTCTACTAAGGAACAGGCCAATGTGTTACTCTGAATAACAGTGGGAGTAAGCCTTTGGCAACCTGGTTCCCCATTCACAGTCAATGCAGGTTCTCTGCCTCAAGAACAGATGTAGCTAGAAGTGTGATTAATGCCTGAGCAAAGTGCAGGTCTGATTTTAAAAACTATCAACAACTTCACATGAGGCAAACACTACCTGTTTACTCTTAATATCCAGATGACGTTAATGAAATCCTACTTTCTCCTTCCATAGCAAAGCTTATTTTAAGAAAAAACAGCACAATAAACTTGACGAAAATATCAGAAAATATTTTAAATAAAAATGGCCAGGGTTTATAATATGCTATTCTGTAAATTTAAAAAAAAAAAAAAAAATTTACATGCTATAAGATTTACAACTTCTTTCCTATCAAAGAATGCTTTTCGAATGAATATTCATGCAGCAATTCCAGCGGCTTTTACCATCAAACACAGTCATTAAAAAAAGGCTTGTCATCTTGGTTCAGCAATGCCTCTGGTGCTTCTAAATTATTAGATCATCATCTACAGCTAAAGATGTTACAATAGCAACGTAAAACAGAGAAGTAAATTACTAGTATGAATAATCAAAGGTCACAACTTTCAGCAAAAATTCAGAGTTTTATAGTGCCGCATATATATAAATATACTGTCAAATATTTTAATTGTGCTTCAAGTTTACAAATCAAGTCAGCCTCACACAAAAACTTACATACACCTCGCTATGTACTCCTAGCAGCTCTCCCCCTAATGAGACAGCATATCCCTCCTCTCCACCCTGTATTCCCCACATCCATTCAGCCAGCTCCTGTCCCCCTCTGCCTTCTCACCTCACCTCCAGACACGAGCTGCCCACATAGTCTCCTATGTTGACCTGAGCCAAGAAGCTAACTCCTCACCACAATTTTTTTTCTGTGTTATAGTCCAGTCCAATCCACGCCTGATGAGTTGCCTTTGGGAATGGTGCCTGTCTTGGGATAATAGAAGGTTCGGGGACCACAACCTCCTTCTAGTCTCAGTCAGACCATGAAGTATGGTCTTTTTATAAGAATTTGAGGTCTGCATCCCACTGTTCTCCTGCTCCATCAGGGATTCTCTGTTGTGTTCCCTGTCAGGGCAGTCTTTGGTTGAAGCTGGGCAACAACTAGTTCTTCTGGTCTCAGGCTGATTTTAGTCTGTGATTTATGTGGCCCCTTCTGTCTCTTGGACTCGTAATTACCTTGTATCTTTGGTGTTCTTCATTCTCCTTTGCTCCAGGTGGGTTGAGACCAACCGATGCATCTTAGATGGCCGCTTGCTAGCGTTTTAAGACCCCAGATGCCACTCACCAAAGTGGGATGCAGAATGTTTTCTTAATACATTTTGTTATGCCAGTTGACCTAGATGTCCCCTGAAACCATGGTCCCCAGGCCCCCCCCCCCCACTACTCTGGCCTTCGAAGCAGGTGTATTCAGGAAACTTCTTTGCTTTTGGTTTAGTACAGTTGTGCTGACCTCTCCTGTATTGTGTGTTGTCTTTCCCTTCACCTAAAATAGTTCTTGTCTACTATCTAATTAGTGAATACCCCTCTCCCTCCCTCGCCACCCTCATAACCATCAAAGGATATTTTCTTCTGTGTTTAAACTATTTCTTAAGTTCTTTATAATAGTGGTCTCATACAATATTTGCCCTTTTGCAACTGACCAATTTCACTCAACATAATGCCTTCCAAGTTCCTCCATGCTATGACATGTTTCACGGATTCATCTTTTTTTAGCATCGTGTAGTATATTCCATTATATGACTACATCATAATTTATTTATCCATTCATCTGTTGATAGGTACCTTGGTTGCTTCCATCTTTTTGCTATCGTAAACAGTGCTGCAACGAACATGGGTGTGCATGTATCTATTCATGTGAGGGCTCTTATTTCTCTCGGATATATTCCAAGGAGTGGGATTGCCAGATTGTATGGCAGTTCTATTTCTCGCTTTTTAAGGAAAGGCCAAATCGATTTCCAAAGTGGCTGTACCATTTTACATTCCCACCAGCAGTGTATAAATGTTCCAGTCTCTCTACAACCTCTCCAATATTTATTATTTTGTGTTTTTTGGATTAATGCCAGCCTTGTTGGAATGAGACGGTATCTCATTGTAGTTTTGATTTGCATTTCTCTAATGGCTAATGATCGTGAGCATTTCCTCATGTATCTGTTCGCAGCCTAAATGTTTTCTTTGGTAAAATATCTGTTCAAATCCTTTGCCCATTTTTTAATTGGGTTATTTGTCTCTTTGTTGTTGAGTTTTTGCAGTATCATGTAGATTTTAGAGATCAGACGCTGATCAGAAATGTCATAGCTAAAAACTTTTTCCCAGTCTGTAGGTAATCTTTTTACCCTTTTGGTGAAGCCTTTGGATGACCGTAAATAATTTTTAGGAGCTCCCAGTTATCTAGTTTCTCTTCTGGTGTTTGTGCATTGTTTTATATACAGTTTGACATGTATTAGGGCTCCTAGCACTGTCCCTATTTTTTCTTCCATGATCTTTATAGTTTTAGTTTTATATTTAGGTATTTGCTCCATTTTGAGTTAGTTTTTGTGCATGGTGTGAGTTATGAGTCTTGTTTCATTTTTTTGCAGATGGATATCCAGTTATGCCAGCACGATTTGTTAAACAGGCTGTCTTTTCCCCCATTTAACTGACTTTGGGCTTAGCTGTGTATATGTACATGAATTTATGTCTGGATTCTCAATTCTCTTCCATTGGTCTATGTATCTGTTGTTGTGCTAGTACCAGGCTGTTCTGACTACTGTGGCAGTATAATAGGTTCTAAAATCAGGTAGAGTGAGGCCTCCTACTTTGTTCTTCTTTGTCAGTAATGCTTTACTTATCTGGGGCCTCTTTCCCTTCCATATGAAGTTGGTGATTTACTTCTCCATCTCATTAAAAAATATCATTGGAATTGCATTGTATCTAAAGATCACTTTTGGTAGAACAGACATTTTTACAATGTTGAGTCTTCCTATCCATGAACAAGGTATGTTTTTCCACTTATGTAAGACTCTCTTGTTTCTTGCAGTAGTGTCTTGTAGTTTTCTTTGTATAGGTCTGTTACGTCTCTGGTTAGACTTATTCCCAAGTATTTTATCTTCTTGGGGGCTACTGTAAATGGTATGGATTTGGTGATTTCTTCTTTGATGTTCTCTTTGTTGGTGTAGAGGAATCCAAATGATTTCTGTATGTATATCTTGTATCCTAATACTCTGCTAAACTCTTCTATTAGTTTTAGTAGTCTCCTTGAGGATTCTTTAGAGTTTTCTGTGTGTAAGATGCTGTCATTTGCTAATCTGTTGCAAAGGACCTCCTTAAAGTGTTGAAAAGCAAAGATGTCATCTTGAAGACTAAGGTGCACCAGAACCAAGTCATGGTATTTTCAATTGCATCGTATGCATGCGAAAGCTAGACAATGAATAAGGAAGACGAAAGAAGAATTGATGCCTTGGAATTATGGTGTTGGTGAAGAATACTAAATATATCATGTACTGCTAAAAGAAAAAACAAATCTGTCTTGGAAGATGTACAACCAGAATGTTCCTTAGAAGCAAGAATGGTGAGACTATGTCTCACATACTTTGGACATATTATCAGGAGGCACCAGTCACTGGAGAAGGACATCACGCCTGGTAAAGTAGAGGGTCAGCGAAAAAGAGGAAACGCTCAAAGAGATGGATTGACACAGTGGCTGCAACAATAGGCTCAAGCGTAACAATGATTGTGAGGATGTCGCAGGACCGGGTGGTGTTTTGTTCTGTTGTACACAGGGTTGCTATGAATCGGAACTGACTCAATGGCACCTAACAACAACAACAACACGCCTAATAACATGAAGTCCCTGAGTGGTGCACACGGTTAAGAGCTCAACTACTAGGTGAAAAGTGCCAAGAGGCACTCGAAAGACAAACCTGGCGATCTGCTTCTGAAAGTTCGCAGCCTTGAAAACCCTATGGTGCAGTTCTACTCTGCACACATAGGGTCGCCATGAGTCAGAATAGACTCAAAGGCAACTAACAACAACAACATGCCTAATACCAAATTTAAGTTGGGATTATGTCTCAGGGTATGCTCCATGTGAGCTACTGCACTGAGATTTCATGCTTTCTGTGAAGCCACTGAGCTGAGAGCCCCCAGAGAAGAGGAACCCTGATCTTTTTCTTCTTTGAACGCACTCGAACACCAGCTAAGTTTAAAAAAAAGAAAAAGAAAAAAGAAGGTATCGCTTCTAAGGGACTAGAGCAGCTACAGGGCTCCACATAGCAGAAATGACTGGACAGTTCGTCCTTTCAGGACACTGCTAGTAAACCAGCTCTACCCATTTGCAGTCTATGTCACACAGCTCCAGATTCCAAAGGGCAACTCTGACTGGCCTGGCTTGGGTCGAACGCTCATCAGGGAATCTTGAATGACATTTACACCAAGTCTTTACCCAAAGGTGGAGGAAAAGCTATCCAAAGCACACGGGGGGGTGCTGTCCCCAGAAGAGGGAGGAATGAATGCTGGGCAGGAAGTAAAACAGACACACATTATGATGGAGAAGGAGCAGGAGATGAGAATTACCAACTCATCACCAGGAACTCTGACATATATTTTCCTTTTCGTATATGACACAACTCTCCAAACAACTGTGTGACGCAGGTATTATCACCCCCATTTTACCAGAGTTGAAACTGAAGTTCAAAGAGTTTAGGTGATTGAATTGAAGTCACTTGAGTCAAATCTAGGTCTTTCCATTCTTTTCTACCTCCCAACAGAAATAGAAGTTTCTTATCAAAGTATCAAGATGTAAAACATTAAACTCATAAACAGTCTCAGAAAGGCAAGTCTTCTCTGAAAATAGCAGTTTTGGCAACAAGGACTTCTTGCCTTCATATTATCTATACATCTCCCGCAAAATATACTCCAAATCTTTTTTTCATTCAATAAAATTATTTAACTTACTTATAAGTCCCTGGATGGTATAAACAGTTAATGTGCTCCATTTATAACTGAAAGGCTGGAGGCTCGATTCCACCCAGAGGCACCTGAGAAGAAAGGCCTGCCAATCTAACTCCAAAAAATCAGCCATTGAAAACCCTGTGAAGCACAGTTCTACTCCGACACACATGAATTAGAGTTGACTTGATGGCAAATGGTGGTTTGTTTGTTTTGTTTTATTAATTGCTTATATGTAAACCTAAAGTTTCCATGGCTAGTTATAGATGGCAGTGATACCAAGGTAACAAATCCAATTCTTTAGAGACGTGTTAGTGAATTTGCTAGTGAATTTTTTGTGTGTTTACAAGCTCCAAATACCCTGCTAATGAATTCTATCGAGCCACATATATGGTACTGGTAACACACGAGAGCAGGTGAGAATATGGATACATATGCAAAAACCACTAATCCCTAATGGTAAATAGTCAGCCCTACTAACAGGGATTCAGAAGCAGACACATTTTTTTAAACCACTGCGACCCCGGCATTTTTCCATTGTGTAGAAAATGTGTGTTCATCTCTGAATCACCTTAAGAACACACATGCAATTCAGTTTATTATCTGGGTCACTGTATCGGTAACCTAAGCAGATGGTATATGCGTTTTATTTGAAATATTTAATTAGGCCATCAGGAATGCGGCGGTACCAGCTGCTACGGCCTGCTGACCTTGGTAAAGGAGAAGATATCAGCAAAATAATGATGACAGTGTTCAGATGAAACCCAGAAATGGAGCTGTTTGTGAAAATCTCAGCTGCTCTAACTTTACCACACTGCAAGTCAAGAAATGTCAGCCTAAGCAGTTATCTCGCTCACATCTCAGACCCCTCAGTTTATTAAAAACTATTTTAGTGATTTATACTGATAAATACATAGGAAAAAAACTACAGAAATGTGTACTTCAAATATTAATGACTGCCATGTCTAGAGGGTGAGCTCATGGGTGATTTTTTATTTATCAGTATTTTCTACAATGTACTTTTATGATTTGAAATGTTTTTAATTTAAAAAACCAGTGACTTATACATGTTTAAGTCCTTTCATATACTAGCTGGGTTCTTGAAACACTGCCTTATACACCCACTTTCTTGTAATTAACAACAAAAAATCTTATCCCTTTTCATTAATATTTAATCAATTTTTCATTTTTTATATCTGACCTCCTCAATTGGTTTATGAAGCCGTCTAATACCTTAGTGCGAAGTTCTTCCATCCCAATCAGAGGATTCATGTTGCCACAAACCTCAGGCTGGGCCTCAATCCTGCCTGCAAGAGTTCTACTGGAATTGGGTCGCTTCCCTCCTCCTTTTCCTCAGGGGCTTCCTGCCCCCGCCCCCGCCAAATTTCCTCCACTCCTCAAATCTACCACCTCCTCGATCAAAGCATCAAGATGTGAAGCACAGTCTCAGAAAAACAAGTGCTCCTTGAAAACCGTTCTTGACAACAAGGGCTTCCTGCCCTCACATTATCTATGTTCTTTCACAAAATATACTCCGAATCCTTTTCCATTCAATAAAAGTTTATATGCAAACCTCAAGTCTCCATGGCTCATGACAGGACATGATTTGATAACAAGGTAATAAATCCAATCTCTCCTCAGCTTCTTACTCCACACAGAAAATAAAGGCTGGAGACTCAGGGCTCCCTCAAGTTCCCTTGTCTTGTCCAAAGTGAACCCCTCTAACCTCTGGGTTTTGTTTCCCTCTTACTGGTTCTTCAGTCAGATTAATTCAGTAAATATTCATTGGGCTTTGAGCCAGAAGTGGGCAAGATATGGGGAATTTATCCGGGAACAATGAGACATGGTCCCTGCCCACATGGAGCCAACAGTCTCTGCTCCCTCAGCTATTCCTCAGGCTCTCACCTGGTCCTGGCTCCTGTCCCTCAGTAAATAACAAGCTCAAATTCTTTTCATATTGAAAATTCCAGTAACCTGCTCCTATCCATATCTTTCCCCTGTCCTATATGGTTGCTTTCCTTTACAGTCAAACTGTAAAAATAACCTGACCTGGGAGCCTCAAACTCAAATACTTAAGTGCCAGGTGGAAACCTGGAGAGCATAGGTCCTATCTAGAGGTGGGAACCACCTCCCACTGCCAGCTAACTCGGGGAATGTGTGAAAATACAGCCCAGTGTATCTGGTTCTTCTTTCAAAAGAGTCCGTAAATACAGATTTTATGTGAAATTTCCCAAATTCTACGTGCTGATGTAATGACTTCTGACACTAACTACCCCAGAGTTCGGCGAAACTTCAAAGGTTAAGGGCACAGTCCTCCCCAAGACCGCCCTTCCTTCAGACAACAGCTGCAAGTTTGGGGTTCCCAGACTACACTTACTTCTGATAACTAGATATAAATGTGGGGCTTCTCACTACCCCTCAGGTTTGAAAATTCACTAGAAAAACTCACAAAATTCAAGAAAGCACTATACTTATGATTACAGTTTTAGAAACGTCACAAACGCAAAGCTTCCATTGTCCTCAGGAACAAATCATGCTCCCAGCACATCTAAGTATGACAGTACAGAACACTGTCAACCAGGGACGCTCACCTGAGTCTCAGCGTCCAGAGTTTTCATCGAGACTTCCTTAAGCAGGCATGACTGATTGAGTCAGTGGTCACTTAACTGAACTCAATTTCTAGCCTTCCTCCCCTCCCCAGAGGTAGGGTTGATAACACTTGGCTCCAAGTCCAAACCTACTAAACACATGTTAAGTCTTTCTGAAGTGGACAAACCCCATCCTGAGGCATCTTATTAGCATAAGCTATCCAAGGGTTCGATTCCTGGCCAATGTACCTCACGCACAGGCACCACCCATCTGTCCGTGGAATTGCGATGCTGCTATGATGCTGAGTAGGTTTCAGCAGAGATTCCAGACTGATGGACTAGGAAGGGAGGTCTGATGATCTACTTTCAAAACCCACCCAATGAAAACCCTATGGATCACGAGGCTCTGTTCAGCAAATGATCATGGGGATGACGCAGGACAACAGGACCGGCAGTGTTTCATTCCCTGGTGCTTGGGGTCTCCATGTTGACAACAACAATATCAATGGGCCTTTCGTGAATAATGAAGAACACCCAAATCACTCAGGAAACTCCAAGGGGTTAGAGGCTACCTCTCAGGAAACAGGGACAAAGGTCAACCTATGTTATACAGCTGGTAACAAAAACAAACAACTATAGGTGGGCCAAATCAAATAGGCCTATAATTGGAGCCCTAGTGGAACACTGGTTAAGAGCTATGGCCACTAACCAAAAAGTTGGCAGTTCAAATCCACCAGCTGCTTCTTGGAAACCCTATGGGGCAGTTCTACTCTGTCCTATAGGGACATTATGAGTTGGAATCGATTCCAGCGGCAAAGGGTACAATCTCTCGGAGCTCTGATGGCGCAGTAGTTAAGAGCTATGGCTGCCAAATGGAAGGTCTTAAACTCACTTTCCCCATTTCCTAACCTGTCATCCATTCATCATCTTCCTGAGATCAGGCTTCTCACCAATTCCTTTTACCACACTCCACTGATACAGCTATTGGTAAAATCCCTGCTAAAGTTTTCCTGTTGTCCTCCCCTCTCAAATGTGAGCTCCTGAAGGATAATACTAAGTATTTTATCTCCGTTCCCAATGCAGTGTGTCCAGTAAAGAATGTCAGCTCAATAAATGATTACTGAATAAACGACTGCTGTATCTCTTTAAAGCAAGGAGCAGCTGGTAGATTTGAACTGCCGACCTTTTGGTTAGCAGCCAAACACTTAACCACCACACCACCAGGGCTCCAAATGCACTTCAGGAACTCTAAATCAAAGAATTTTATCTTAAATAATTTTGTGAAGGCTCATTACTTATTTCATTTAATTTACCTATTTGCTTTATTACTGTGCCAGCGTGTCATGTATATATGCTCACTTGTACATAGCACGATAGCTTAAAACCCTTCTCGTTTTTTTCCCAAACAGAAAAATGTAACTTCTTAAGAGGGAAATTCTGATATAATCCTGTCTCATTTATTCAAAGGTCATATATCTGCAGGCTTAACATTTTAGAATACAGTCAAGCATCAGGAGGTAAAGAAAAATTCCGTAAACTGTCAAAATAGATGGTTAATGTTCATTAATTTCAATAGTTACAGAACCTCAGGTCTTCATTCAGAATATACTAGCTCTTAATTTTTAAACTATTCTAACATAACTTTATTCATAGGGGGAACACATCTGGCCAGAACTACCTTCTATTATATCAGCCTGAAAGCCAAACTTAACCCCCATGAGAGGAGCCTGTTGTGCTGGGAGAGTGTCTTCTGAGCCCACTCTGAACTAGACTGAACCTCCCTCCTCACATCCATCGGCCTCTTCATTTGTGGATGGTCAAAGTGATCCAGGAGGGAGGGGTCTACAAAGATTAGAATAAAAGAGGCTTTCTGTACTTAAAAGGAGGCAGTGGTTAAAAATCATGGGGTTTAGGAGTAAGAAGAGAGAAACTGGGCAGGAGGGGACTTGCGAGAGTTCTAAATTAGAGTAAGGTAATTCAACAGTTCTAAATTAGATTAAGGTCATTCCCTTGACAAGGAAGCTTCCGCTCTCTCAACCAAGTGTTCTGCACCCTCTTATCTATCCTTATAAACAGAGCAGCACGTTGTGGGAGTGTCTCTCTCCTTCAACACTTTCCCATGACACATCTAGCCCAGAAAATATTCAGCCTAAACACATCTCTACTTAGGGTAAGGGGTACGAGAGGAATAGTGTACTCTCTCATACTTCTCCACTTCTGTTCAAAACCTAAATAAAAGGAATCATACAGAACTGGAATAAAATACCCCAGCGCCACTACTGTGTTAGGCCAAGCTACTTGACTTTTTTAAGCCTCATTTTCCTCATCTGTACATTGTGGATAATGTTATCTATAAAAAAGAAACCTCCAAATGCTGGGAAAAATTTCAATTTAAGTTAAGGTATGATGAATTACATACCCATTATACCTTCACTTCAGTTGCCAAAGAGAAAACAAGACTCCCATATATTAGAATTATCATCTCAGCCAAAGTTTTCGCATCAGACTTGGGTTGCTCTCATTTATCCTTGGTGTGGCATTCATGGTAAGGATGAGGTTTTTGACTAAAAGTCTTGCATGAAATAATATTCTTCAGCATTCTTGGGACAATTCAATTTGATGTGGCAATAAAAGGAAAAGAACCTGCAGATAATTCAATTTAAACTCAAAATGGACACAGAGAAAAAAGTTACAAAATTGCAAAAGAAAGTACTGATTTTCATTTATCTTTTTTAAAAAATGTTTGGACTTCATGGAAATCTGAATTACCTACCCCCTAATACACAGATCTGGTGCGAACAATTTGCAATCAGCTACTAACCTAAAGGATGGTGATTCGAACCTGCCCAACAGCTCTGCAGAAGAAAGGTCTGGTGAACTGCTTCCAGAAAGATCACAGCCAAGAAATCCCTTTGGAGCTCGGTTCTACTCTAACACATGGGATTGTCATGTGTTGGAATCAACTCGATGGCAACAGGCTTGGTTTTTGGTAATGCATAGATGTTCTCCAAAAATCAGAAAACTATCATCGACTCAAACTAATATAAAATGGCTGTCGTATATTTAAAATAAAAAAATTAATCCCGATAATATATAACTAACCTCAAAACGTGGGAGAAGGATGTGGCAGTCTGCTTCTGTAAAGATGACAGCCTTGAAAACCCTATGGGGCAGTTCTACTCTGTCCTGTAGGGTCACTATGAGTCAGAATCAGCTTGATTGCAACAGGGTAACATCCAGATAGGGGGAAAATCTTACATCTTAATCAATCCTCCACCATTAACCAACATAAAATTTTCGTGTAAGAAGAAGATAAGAAGGGTTCTGAACTACCTCTTAAGTAAAAGCAACATAAATTCTGTGGGTAGATGAATTTGTTGACTAAACTAGTCAGATGTTTAGGTACACTGAATTTCAGAGAGGGACTAGAAATAAACTGAGTTAGCATCATAAGGAAAGTTCCAGTAGTACAAAAAGCCATGGAAAATCAACAGAAGAAAATTCTGTGTGGAACTTGTATGCTTGAAAGATTACATATATATATTTTTTTTCCTGCTACAAATGCAAATCCAGCAAAATCAATAACCAATTCTATTTCCAGATTTTTATCCACTGTTTATAGTGCATAAAGGCACTCTGGGTGCTGCCTACGTAGAACTTCTAGCTCAGCATCTTCTCAGACAAGTAAATTTGTCATTCAGACCAATGCATAACTAATCAAACTGTGGCAAAGACAGACAGCACTTTATACTCAATGCTTTTATAAAACTCAGAAAAGGCTGAGAAAACCTTAAGACCCTAAAAAAATTAAATAAGTATGTTAAGTTCTAATAGTTTTAGAAACTGTATATCATTTTAGCTGATTTAACAACTATAAACAGCCAAATTCGGAGTAATATAACCCATATTAATTTATCAGTTCACTTTTCAGAAACAGTGATTTGCCAAAAGTGCTGGCAGACTCAGAGCCTTTCTGAGGAAATGAAACCGAGTTCCCCTAGTACTTCATTACTGGGCATTAGCAGGGAATGCCTCTCTATGCCACAGTACTGAAGGCATGTTTCAGTACTTCAGATTGCCTTAAACGAACATAAAGAGAGGTCGTGTCCACAGAGATACTGGAGACTAGGCACAAAAACTCTATCGGAATTATGTGCCACACAAAGGCTACATGGAAAAAAGGCTGTACGTTATATGAAAACATCAAAAACCTGAGTTCCCAAGTGTAAGTCATTTAAATGTTTACCCCTCTCCTTTAAAATTATTCTTTGCCATCAGGAAGTTTTCATAATCTATTATCGTGATGTGTGCTTCTCCTTTTTTTTTTTTAATTTACATTGCATCTTCTTCCACATTTTCATCTTTATCCTTGGCCTATGTTAATCTTATTTTATAAGCCTTAAGATCTACCAGAGCACCAGGGTGTAACATCTAAGTACGAGACCTAAGCATTCGAAATCTAAGCAACCTAAAATACAGCATGGTAACAAAAAAAAAAAAAAACCCTTTGCTGTCAAGTCAATTGTGACCCACGGTGACCTCACGCGTTACAGAGTAGAACTGCGCTCTGTAGGGTTTCTCGGCTATAATCTTAACGAAAGCAGATCACCAGGCCTTTCTTCTGTGGTACTGCTGGGTGGATTCCAACCACCAACCTTTAGGTCAGTAGTTAAGTGCACACCATGAGCACCACGCAGAGACCCAGAGTATAGCATAAAGCAGTGGAGAAGAACAATGGTATGGGCGCTACTAAAGAGACCTGATGTGAAAAGCGAACCATACTACAGGAACGTAGCCTAGGGGAAAGGGTTATTGACGGGAAAATTTATCAATGACATCTGTATGAAGAGTAAAAGCCAGAAGGGTATCTGAAAAAAGGTTGGAAAATTTAAAAAAGGGAAAAAAAATTCTCAAGTCTACACATTAATAACAATTAGGGGGCATGAAATATGTTTTTCACTTCTATGTGGAAGAAGAAAAATAAATCACAAGTGTCTGGAAGGGGAGAGTGTGATTAAGAAAGCTTTCTCATTTTAGATTTAGATAGATACTTTTCAACAGCATTATTCAATCTCGGCTTTTCTCAGGAGTTATAAGACTGAGTCCGAGACTGAGGCACTAAATAGCCTGGGATGCAGTATACTTTGGGGGTTACTGATTTGTATTATGTGGTCTAGTAAGCAAGACGTGCAAACTACCTCCAATGATGCAGAGTAAACTTGCACTTTCAAAATTAAAAAAAAATAAAGAACGAAAGAAAAGAATAGGCCTCATTCTAAAAAAAAGTCATACTAGAAGAAAAACAGAGTTGGGAAAATGAGTTAGAAGTCACATGAAACAACCACTCTTGGTTTATAATATTAGGGGAGGGGCAGGAGGCAAGCCATACATCTGTTTGCCAGTTAGTTGGTTAGTTAGTTAGCTTCTTTTTATGAGAAGGACTGTGCGTGAATGGATTTGTCTTTATGCAAAGGTGAACACAAAGTAAAAAGATAGCATGGGTCTATGAAAACTGCAAGCTTGTGAGATAAGATATACATTCCTCTGAGGGAACATAGGAAATCACTGAAAGTGACTGTCTCAGGCTGCGTTCTCTAGAGGAGCAAAATCAGTGAAGCATATATATATAGATATATAGAGAGAGAGAGAGAGGGAGATTTATTTCAAGGAAATGGCTCACACAGTTGTTGAAGGCTGGCAAGTCCCAAATCCCTGGGTCAGGCATCAGGCTAGAGACTTCTCCTGACTCACATAGTTGCAGGGGGCTAATGAACCCAAAATTGCCAAGTGAGACTGCAGGCTGCTAGCTCACAGGGCTGTGAGAGATGGTGAATCCCAAAACAAATAGGTCAGATGATAGGCTGTTGGCTTTACACCCCAGAACTGGAGGTCAGAGGATGACGAGTCGGATGCAGGATCGAGAGCAGGCAAACTTTGCCAGAACATCCATATATACTGGAGGCAGGCCACACCCCCAAGAAAACTCCCCTTTCAACTGATTGGCTGCTCATATCAGATCACAAAATAGTGGAAAATTACATAATATCTGCCAAACCACTGAGACTCAAGGCCTAGCCAAGTTGACACATAACCATCGCGGTGACTTATTATGATCATTTAAGAAAGTCACTCATTCAGATTCTCAATGAAATATAAAAAAAAATCACAACTCTGAAAAGAACAAAAGCAGAGATTAAGATGAAACATTAAGATGACACTATGAAAATCAACAAGTTGAGATGTAAAGGAAAACGGCTAAGATTTTAAAAGAATAAAAACTACAAATTCACATTTAAGGCAGTAAGAGCAAGAGTGAGGATACAAAAAATCGATTCTGAAGAACAGAGGACAAACCTGAGAAATTATCCAAAACTTCAGAGCAGGGGTCAACAAACTGCAGCCCAAAGGCCAAACGTGGCCCCCATCACCTGTTTTTTGCCCTCGAATTAAGAATGGTTTTCACAGGCAAGTATTTTCAATAGACTGATGCTAACGAACTGTGAACAGCAATAAAGGGAAAAGCTTTCCCCTCAAAAAAGAATTCCATTCTTCTCATTCACCCACTGCCACTGAGTCGATTCCAACTCATAGCGACCCTGTAGGATAGAGCAGAACTGCCCCATAGGGTTTGCTAGGCTGTAATCTTTACAGAAGCAGACTGCCACATCTTTCTCCTGCGGGGTGGCTGGTGGGTTTGAACCGACCTTCTGGTTAGCAGCCGAGCGCTTTAACTGCTTCTTCTCATTAGTAGATCTGTATTACAAAAAAAATTATACTCAACTATTGTTACTATCTTTTGATTTTGCCAGTAAAAATTTGTGTTAATTTATTTTCTCTCTTGTTACATAAATAGCTATGTAATATTCTCAAATTCACCTCTTGGTCCACAAAGCATAAAATATTTTACTACCTGCCCTTTTACAAAATAAGTTTTCTGATACTTGCTTTAGAGGAAAGAGAGAAAGAGATCTATATGCCAGGAAAAGATAATGGCTTTGGGTCAGGGAGAAAGAAACCCAACCAATGAATGAGTTTTTTCCAAAGAAGAACTGAAGCAAACAGAATGGAAGTAGTAAACAAAGATAAAATTCAAGAACTTTTTATGATCTGAAGAAATAACAAAATCTGACATCAAAGGGGATTTCAGTATCTTGGGCAAAAATAATTAAACGTGACTCATATCTAGATGAAATGTAGTAAAATTTTTGGATTTTAAGGTTAAAGAAAAAAAATTCTATAAACATACAAGCAGCAGGGTTGGGGCAGGGAGGAAGGAGTACAGGTTGCCTATGAGAAACGAAATCAGGCTGGCCTCAGACCTCGCCCCTGTGATGGTAAAATAACAGCACAATGGAGACGGTTTACTTTTCTCTTGGAGAAAAAAGATTGTGACAAGAATTTCATAGTAAACTAAACTGCCGTCTCCTATCTAAAGGTCATAAAGATACTCTTGGACATGCAAAGGTTCAAGGAAATTTACCACCCACATCAAAGTTTCTTAAATATGTGTGAATGTGTCCCCTCCTTTCCCGCCAGCGCCAGCGATACAGAGGTGAAGCAGGAGGAATATGCTTCGGAGCACGGGCTATGTAGACGGGCCATGAATTTACCAGAGCTTAACAGACACAGAAGTATAGGGGATGACTGTGAAATGTAACGATTAATATGATTGTGGAAGATTTCACTAACAAGGTTCACTGCTGTACCATCTCTGTATTTTCCAAACAATATGCATTAAAAAAAAACAGTCCATGAAAGAGTATGGAACAACTCATCATCTATAAAACAAAATAGCAGAAATATATTGGATGTATTCTGAAAACTAGAAATTAATTATTGAGCGTAAACCAACATTTCAGCCATCTGAAAACTCAAAAAAAGAGCTGTAATAGTATATGGCTTAGAAAATAATAATAATTAACTCATAGAATAGGTTGCAGCCAACACCGTACTTATAATTAAATTTATATCCTCAAAGTCTTTCTTTTTTTCTTTTTTAAAGGTAAGGAAATACAATAAACATTCAACATATCAAATTGAGAGGGTGACCCTTAAGGAAAATATGAGTAAGGAAAAATAAAACACACATTAAATAATTGCACAGCAGGCAAAAAAAAAAAAAATTTATTAACAATGGTAATTACATTAGCCAAAATCTGGAAACTACCTAGGCAACAGAGGTATATTAACTAGGCTTTTCTTTTCAATAAGATTTTCTTTAGACATTAAAAATCACATCTATGAAGAAAATTAAATGAAATGGGGCAGTATTTTTGATATAATGGTAAATGAAAAAGCAGCATATAAAATTTTATATACAATGTGATACCAAATAGCAAAAGAAAAAACGCAGACATGCACAGAAAAACTATTGCAGTTACCTCTGTAAGTAACGTTATCTTATTTACACCTCTCTATATTTTGCCACATTTTCTAAATGGGGTGTGTGCTTTATAGTCAAAGAGAAAAATCACAATATTTTTAAACTGATTGAGTGCCCAGGGTTAGAATGCAGAAGCTTTAGCTGTTTGCATTAATTCTTTATTCAAATTCAAATTTCTCTTTTCAGCACTATTAATTATGCTCATATATTTCGAAAACATTTTTAAAACTATATAATCATAATTAATACCGTTAAAAACAGAAATTTGAGTATGAGACTACTATTATAAGAACTCAGGAAAAGATTTAAACACAGAAGTAAACACTCTTTGATGGTTACAAGGGTGGGGAGGGAGAGAGAAGGGAATTCACTAACTAGATTTAAAAAAAAAACCAAACCCGCTGCCGTCAAGTCCAACTCATAGTGACCCTATGGGTCAGAGTAGAACTGCTCCATAGAGTTTCCAAGGAGCACCTGGTGGATTTGAACGGCTCACCTTTTGGTTAGCAGCCATAACACTTAACCACTACACCACCAGGGTTTCCTACTAACTAGATAGTAGACAAGAATCATTTTGGGTGAAGGGAAGGACAACACACAATACAGGTGAGGTCAGCACAACTGGATTTAACCAAAAGCTAAGAAGTTCCCTGAATACAATCAAAAACTTCAAGGGACAAAGTAGCTGGGGCTGGGGTCTGGGGCCATGGATTTGGGGGACATCTAGGTCAACTGACATAACAAAGTTTATTAAGAAAATCTTTGGCATCTTACTTTGATGAGTGGCATCTTACTTTGATGAGTGGCATCTGGGGTCTTAAAAGCTTGTGAGCGGCCATCTAAGACACTTCAATTGGTCCCAACTGACTTGGAGCAAAGGAGAATGAAGAACACCAGAGACGCAAGCAAAATATAAGACCAAGAGACAAAAGGGGCACAGAAACCAGAGACTCCATAAGCCTGAGACCAGAAGAGCTGAATGGTGCCTAGCTATCATCAATGACCACCCAGACAGGGGACACAACAGAGAGTCCCTGACTGAGTGGGAGAAAAGTATGGAGCAGAACTCAAACTCACATAAAAAGACCAGGCTTAATGGTTTGACTGAGGCTGGAGGAACCCCCAAGGACAGCCCCTGGATGCTATGTTAACCCGTAACTAAAACCATTGCCAAAGACCACTCTTCAAAGGTTAGAGTAGACTACAAAACAAAAAATAATAGTCATGAAGTGCGCTTCTTAGTTCAAGCAGATATACAAGAACAAATAGGTGGCTCCTGTCTGGAGGAAGGATGAGAAGTCAGGAAGGTACAGGAGCTGGTTGGACAGACACAAGAAACCCAGGGTGGAAAAGGGGAGTGTGCTGTCACATTGTAGGGATTCCAGCTAGTGTCACATGACAATATGTGTATAAAAATGCTGTACGAGAGATTAATTTGAGCTGTAAACTTTTACCTAAAATACAATTTTAAAAAATAAAATAGGACAGAAATTTGAGTTCTGCTATGCGTATTTTTACCACAATAAAAAAGAGGGAAAAAAACAATAAATTTGAATTTGCATGGTTTACAGAGTAAGAAATGTGTTAATTTGCAAGGTTTCTGAGATAACTGATCAATAATTAATTGTCCAGCACCTATTTGGTAAGTCAAATTTATAGGTCAAATAACTGTCTCACTTAAATCCAGTTATACCTGTAGATTTCTCCACAACAATGGCTTTCACAAAAGGATACGCAGCCAAGGATTCTCAAGGGACTTTCCAACTCAGCTTACAGAGTCATTTTTTCCTTCAGGATGCCAAGCGTAAAATAAGTCCAGCTATTCGGGGGCTGTCATGTTATATTAGAAATATTATTTCCCTATAAATCTGTGATTTCAAAAATCTTAATTGAAGCATTCTTAAATATAATATGGCCTCTATCTTGATGTAACGGGGTTTCATCTAGATGAACATCTCTCTAGATATATAAAGGAAAATCAATTCATGACACAAAGATTCAGGTGACAAGGAAATTTTTAGATATGCATCTATTCTATATATTAAGATAGTATGTTCATATTTTGTATCTATACGATGTAAAATAGTTCTAGGATGATAGCTACCTTTTCACCTCACAGGTTAGTTGAAAACACAGCAAGCTCTCTGCGTGGACTTTTTGTTTCTTCAACAGAGCTGCTGCAAGGACCGTTACAGTGCCAGCAATTTAAGCGAGGGAAGTTTGAGGGGCCTGAGCATTGTGAACGAGGCTGAGACTATTCCACTGACTACATGCAAAGTGCGCTACCAAGGAGCTGATAAGGCTGCAAAACATGCACAGATGCTGTCAAGCTGAAACGAATCTAAACATGTGGATAGTTCCCTTCTCACCAACACTTCCTTGATAATAGAGTTAAATATCCTGACAGTTTATTTCTAAGGGATGAGTACACTTCCCCAGTGCTCAAAGTCATTTATGCCTTCCAGCTTATTTGGTAGGTTCCGTAATAACTCTTCAAACACGCGTTGCTCCTCCTGTCCTAAATATGGAATTCCTGGATGCAAATACGCAGCCCCTATTAGTGCTAATGGAAATTGCATATTTGCATCAAGGGAAAGACATCTAGAAACCTGTTCTCTGTTGCTTATAGGCAATCATGTTGCATTTTCTCTGGTGGACAAAATAAAAATGCATTGCTATTTATGTGGACCCATTCAGGTGTTACAGGCACTTCTATAACATCTAAGAATGCCTTAGCCAAAACCAACTAAAGTCATTTTTTGGCCCATCATCATTCAAGCTGAATTAATAATATTAAACAGCATGTGGGACAGGGAAAACCAAGTGCAGAACAATATTAAAATCCCTTTCCACTCAAGCATAATTCATTTTGATCTTTACTACTTGATTCGGCTAAAGGTCAATATATACAATGGCTTAGATCCAGAAAATATATTATTTCCACTGTTGAGTATGGTCTGAAATGAGGGCAACTAATTTAAAAAATGGAGGCAATTTGGAAAATATAAATGTAGTGAAAAATGTTTCCATTATAAACTATATAAATTAAGTTCTACTATTGATTATGGCCTGTATCTTAAACCTCCCCATTCGTACTGGTAACGACTTTAGTGAAACCTAATTTTCTTCATATTTTGTCATATACGTTCAATAAGCATCACTCTGGTGAGGGACTAAGAACAAGGTCATAGATGTTAGTGACGATAAATTACAGACCTTAATAACTTTTGAACAGTTTTAAAAGCATAAGTCATCTATAAGTTATTTAGCTTTATACACGAGTGGATAAGGAACTATGCAAACTAGTAAGAACCATGTATTAGTCTACACTACTACGTGGCATTAGGCCAAGATCTTACACTTGGTCTAGGTAAGACTAAAACTGCGACTGGAGAGTACATAAATGGAGAAAGAACAAAGAATTATTCTATTTTTAAAATGTATAAGCAACAAAAAAACAATTTTTTTTTTCTTTTTATAAGCAACAATTACTTGTTAATTTATATAAATACTTATGAGCATGCCAGTTTTTTTTATTAAAGGACTGGCCAGATTCACAACAGACTGTTGACCTGTTATTGTCTTTGGGGTAAAACATAGGTGAATGGTTGGTTAAGGTATTTGCCTGTTTGTTTTTTTGTTTTCAATGAAAGACAGTTTGAGATTTCAGTCTTTGGGGGTCTCTGCTGCAGTGTACTTGAACCAGAGCTTGTATATCTTATGTATGTACTCCCATATCTTGCTCCTGGGTGAGTCTCATGCAGGGATGCTGGGCTGCCCTCTAACATCCCCTAAGGGATATCTAGGGACCAGGCTCTGGAAGGAATTTAGACTAGTCTATCTCTACTGAATCAAAAGCAATTTCAAGTTGGAACGATGAAGAATCAACCAGGGCGTGGCATAGACTGAATACATAAAACCACAGCAAACAGTCTCCCTGTTAATGAATTAAAACTGACAAGGGGCATCTTGCCTGGTAACTGATGAAATCGTCACTAATCCACCTACTTCAGTATTTCTCAAGAGTGGTCCTCCTACCACCAGTACCTGAATCACCCAGGGAGCTTCTTCAAAATGCATATTCCTAAACTACCTCGCAGACCTGTGGTAATAGGATTACTAGGAGTGGAATGAAGAAACCTACATTTTTAACAAGCTACCCAGGAGATTCCCATGTGCTCTAAAGCTTCAGAGCCCCAGTCCTAAGAGGCAGTTCACCAGCTTTTTATCATACCACCTCTGCCTGCAATGCTGTAAGGGCACCTTGCATGTCCTACTATCACACCTGTCAGCAATACCAGAGGCAACAGCCCCTTGAAGAGCAGCCCAGTGACAAAAATATTTACTAAAAGGATGTGCGAGCATATACACGAAAAAACAAATGCATGAGCGAAAAAATTAATAGCATAGTTCTCCAAATCCATTCACAGCCCTCTAAAAATCCCCAAAGTGCTTGAAATTTCTCCCCGTCTATACACTGAGCCATACGATCTTAACTCCTCAAATGCTGATCACAGAGAACTGAGAGGAAAAAGGAAGTGCGAGGCTCTGAGTGATTCTCGGGAACATCACCGTGCTGCCACTGTTGCTTCCTGCCCTGCCTGGTTTCTGGCAGACACCACTGCTGTCCCCTGCACATCTGCTGTGAAGGCCGTTGCTTAGCAACAGCAATCAATGTTGTATTTCCTCTTCACCATTTTTCTGAAGATTGAGTCACTGCTCCAAGGTATTATTCTCAAATACCTTCTGTCTCACTGACCAAATAGGTTTGCTAATTTTTCGTTTAGGGAAAAAAATAATCATAAACTAAATTAGTGTAAGAATCAAGGAAAGAAGAGTGAAGGTCAGTACAACCGAGTGCTTTGGGACTTGTTTGAGGAAGAAAAATTCTTTGACAGCTCATTGACTTTATTTGCTCCGTCCTTTCATTCTGCCATTTTAGAATTGATTTCTGCTACCTCATGGGAGATGAAAGCCATTAGCATGAATTATCATTCTAAATGCAGATTCACGAGGTATTGCCATAAAACACAAATGATTTTCAAAAACTGGTTTAAGGCACATTTCACATCTCTGTTAAAGATCATGTCTTGGTTACATTCAAAGGAACCGGTGGCAACATTTTTCAATAGTTCTCACTGATAGCACAATATACAATACTTTCAGATGGGCACTGCTCACAAGCTAAATTACTTGTTGCCTGTAATAAAAACATATAGGCAATACTAACATTTACTTTAGGAAAAAAAAGTAGAAAATGTGGAAGGGGGATGTCAAATGGACCGAGGGAAAAGGTGATAAAAATTCTTATTTTAAATACCCGAAATGTCCTGCCAATAAATAAATTCTTCACACAAAAACAAGAATGAAACTTGGGAACTTTATGTGATATTTTCCAATAAAATGAAATGATATTTGCCTGAAGTGTATGCACAAATACGTTAGTAAGTAGGAGAATCCATCAAGGTGGGTATTATGTGATAATTACTTTTCATGTTTATTGAGCACCTACTATGTACGAAACCCTACGGGCAGCATAAAGATGAGTAAAACGTGATCTGGCGCAATCTAGTAGTAGAAACAGTCAAATAAACAAACGATAATCACTTTCGTATTTGTTTAGTTACAATAAATGTCCCAGTTAACGTGGATTGTATCTGCACCACAGGCTAGACGAATAAATCAGAGTCCAAAGCCTTTACCTTTTATGACAACACTCACTGTCAGTAAGGGTGCAGTGAGATAAACACACCATCACGCACTGCAAGAAACATTAGGCTTGTCAACTAAATCAACCTTTCCAAAAATATTGGCAATATATTCCAAAACCTTTTAAAATGTGCATATTTTTTAAATTTGACATAGTAACTGTGTATCTAGAAAACTATTTTAAAGAAATAATCAGAGATGCTGGCCAAAGATATTTATTTCCAAGGAGGAAAATGGAGTTTGGAGCAGTGAAGTAACCCAGATAATCAGCAAGAAGGCAAAACTCAAGCGTAGGTTGGTTTAGCTCCAAAGTCTACGCTCCTCCTATTATACTACATGTCACATTTGGGTATATGAATAAGAGAAAGGCAACCGCTTAACAGGAACGACATGGACAAAACAGGGAGGCTGCACAGGACATCCTAAGGTGCTAGGCCCCCAGGCTACTAGATCAAGGGCAGTGGAACATTCAGCTTCCTGGCTTGTGCCCTGACCTGCCCTATCTACTGCACTTCCTGGCCAAGAGAGTGGACCTGTTTAAGGGTCAAGATCAGTCTCACTCTCTGATGCTCCCCCACTTGGCTCTACAGCTCACTCTAGTTTGATAATCTTCCTAGGATTTCTGGGATTATCTCAATATCTGTAAAGGCTACTGGTTTTGAGTAAACCCCAACTTTAAACCCGTCTATGAATAAAGGGAGTCTCTAGGTGGTAAAACTGTTAACACACTTGGGTGCCAACTGTTAGGCTGGAGATTTTAGTCTACCCAGAGGCACTCGGAAGAAAGTCCTGGCAACGTACTTTCAAAAAATCTGCCGCTGAAAACCCTGTGGAGCACAGCTGTACTCTGACACACATGGGGTCACCATGTGTTGGCACTGACTCGACAGCAGCTGGTTCACTGAAAAGAGACAACTACCTGTCTGTCAGTTCATTGTACGATACCAGTTTAAGGGTTACTATGAACCTGGAATTTATGTCACCAGTACTTCAAATACCAGCAGGATCACCGATGACAGACAAGTTTCAGTGGTTTTTCCAGACTAAGACAGACTAGGAAGAAAGGCCTACTGATTTACTTCTAAAAGTTAGCTAATGAAAACCCTACTGATCACAGAATATCGTCCAAGACTTCAGCTCACTTACTTTGGATGCATCATCAGGAAGGATCAATCACTGGATAGGACACCGTGTTTGGTAAGTACGGACCGGCGAAGGTGAGGGAAAGCCTCAGTGAGATGGACTGACGTGATGGCCGCAACAACAGACCCAAACGTACCAGCCGTCAGGAAGACGGTGCAGCACCGGGCAATGTTCCGTTCTGTTATACACGGGGTTACCATGAGTCAGAGCTGCCTGCACGGCAACTAAACAACAACAAATGAACAAGGAAGTTCTTCTGCCGTCCTTACTCTTTCCCTTATTGATTACAGTTCTGCCTCTTCAAGAAGGGCCTCTCCGGTCATCCTGGATTTCCAGGCTTACAGTCTCCTCTGAATTCTGGCTACCAAAGGCTCTGAAGAACTGTCGCCCGTACACCTGTCCTGTCTTCGTCTAACCGGTTAATTGGTCTTGGTTTAATCTCTTAGGTACTGAATTAAACACATATACTCTCTTTCCCCATCTTCCAGAATCAGATGGTATTAGTTCAAACGGAACATCGTCTTCATAATGCCAAATTGTGCATAATAAGGTTAAAAAAGATTGCGGGGAGGTCTTGAAATCCAGTCAGGGATTAGACCTCATATTCTAAACTACTAATCAATAGGGAGGTAAGGATATATTTTTTAAAGGTTATTTGGTAAAAGCAGATAAAATTGACTGAACACAAGAGAGGCAAGTGTCAAGTGTCACAGCAATCTAGCTACAAGGTATCCAATCTTTGCTAGAACAGTAAATCAATCATGGCAAAATATAGCAAAGGAAAAATGGGCAGAACTTTCAGTGAACTGTATATGGGGTAAAATCTATACATATCAAAGAGATAAGGTCTGAAACCAACATGTTCAAGTTCATAATATCAGCTTATTTATTATAAGATAAATGAAATGCATTATGATGGTGTTTAAGATAAAAATGGAAGACTTTAAAAATCAGCATGCTGAAGTAAGCAAATAAATACACAATAAATGTACCCACTTTGCCTCCACCCCTAAGAAGTAAGGCTAAGACAGAAACTGTTTTAGACCAACGGGCTTCCCATGTACAGATGTGGTTCCTTTCTATCGAACATTTCCTGTAATGGTCACTGAGAATATTAACTTCAAAACAAAAAATCTTCCAAGGAGAGAGAGAAGACCATTCAGGAACAGCTCTAAAATCTGGAACAGAGCCTTCCGTTTATTAAGGATGATAATTCTTTAAAAAAGAAAAAGAAAAAAAGGATGTAGAACAGCCATTTTTCAGGTAAACTAGCTAACACAAAAAATCACCTACCCACAGTCTACGTTAGCAGTACTATAAAATATAAAGTTGTTGTTGTTAGGAGCTGTCGCATTGGTTCCGACTCATAGCGACCCTATGCACAACAGAATGAAACACTGCCTGGTCCTGCACCATCCTTACAATCATCGCTATGCTTGAGCCCACTGTTGCAGCAACTGCGTCAATCCACCTTGTTGAGGGTCTTCCTCTTTTCTGCTGACTTTGTACTTTGCCAAACATGATGTCCTTCTCCAGGGACTGATCTTTCGTGACAACATGTCCAAAGTATGTAAGATGCAGTCTCGCTATTCCTGCTTCTAAGGGGCATTCTGGTTATACTTCTTCCAAGAGAGATTAAAATATAAAGTGGACCGGTTTAAAAGTCAAGATCAGTCCTTTAAACAGGATACACACACACACACACACACATACCCAAAAAACCAAACCCGTTGCCATCGAGTTGATTCTGACTCATAGCGACCCTATAGGACAGAATAGGGTTTCCAAGGAGCACCTGGTGGATTCAAACTGCCAACCTTTTGGTGAGCAGCCATAGCACTTAACCACTATGACGCTGTGCTTTCCCACATACATACATGCGTATATATACATGTATTTTTCCATGTTCTGGTAAAGTTAAAACTCATAAATATACTTTATTCTCTTTTTTTCAAGGTCTTTGCCATTCTAAAGAATGCTTCTGCTGAGCTTTCTATTTTTATTCATTCAAATTAAAAGGCAAAGATTCATCAGCTATTTCCACAATAGCCAAACACATGTCGAAGACAAGCTCCTGATTGTAATCCGCACAATTACAAACTGCTAGATGACAGGCCTAAACAGTATTTGAAAAAGCAGCGTCATTGCTGATGGAGATCAGGACAGTAACAAAACGGTTTCACAATCTCTTCACTAAATACATCTTTGTTTGCATGGTCTACGCATGCTGTCATGGGGCAGGTGCAAGAAAATATACATATTTAAAATCCTACGGAGCTGCCGTGAAATTTGTGACAAAGAAAAATAAAACATGGTGGCTTCATGAATGTAGTAAGATACATAAATAACTTTGAGATGGTCAGAAAAAAGGAGCACTTCCATATTTCTTACTTGGTGTTTATTATTATTCAGCAGCACTTTATATTCTTAATTGTGTGCCATCTTAAAAACGTCAGGCAACACTAAATTCATCAAGTCTTAAGCCCTCAAGAAGGTTAGCAATAATGAACAGCAACATTACGTGAGCTTTGCATTTGAGAAGAAATCTCTATCCATCTGTCTTTCCTCCATAAAATAATTCGGATCACTCTTAGTCATCATCATTCTGTGCCCTATCTTATTGCATTAGGACATAAGAAGGGATCAGAAGAATTCAGCTAAGTTCAAGGACAAACTAGTTCTCTTCCGTAAAGTCAATTTGTCTTATGGGGGTGAGGAGAGTTGCTCTGTGGTCGAATTCTGGGTGAGGCCAGTCCACATACAGGCAAAACTGAAAATGTGTAGCTATTTGGATGAAAGTCAGGGAGTTAATCACCTCTGAATCTTCTATTTCAAGGGTGTAATTCCTTAAACAGAACACAAAAACATTTTGGTGTGTTTTTTGTTTTGTTTTTTAACTAAACCATAGTAGTTCAACTATACACCCAAATAATTAGCAACTCACAAAGGGAAGTGAGTGGATAGCAAAAGATGGAGCATAGTGGGTTACTATGAAAAACAAAATCAAAAGCAGGCTTAAGAAAAAAGCAAACAGCAAAGGTTATTTTCATATCAGACAGTATGATAAACCAAATAACCCAAACAGCCTTACCACCAAATAAATGTCTTCTGAAATGCATCAATATATTGTTTGTATCCTCATTTAAGGAAAAAAGAAACAACCAACCAACCAACCAACATAAAAGAGATTTGGGGACTCTCGTTAAATGAGTTCCTTTATGTGGCTTTTTGCCTTGGTTCCTTGGAAAAACTGCTTGAGAGATTTTCCCCTAAACACTCAGAAGTTATCTTTGCCCTAGTTTTCTAACCCAGAGGATTTGTTACATTTATCCAGGTTTACTGATATTTTCTGAGTAAGCTGTAAACAAGTTCTGGTTTGATAATTTCTGTCTGGTTTTCAGCCTGCCCTGTGATTGGTATGCACCTTGCACAGATTGGTCAATAGACTATGCAAATGAAGTGTCTGTGGCCTACCAAAAGGGGGGGTTGTGAGTTTGTGGCCCCTGCTGGGAGGGGCTATGCCTTTAAACTAACAAGAAAATGTGCATATATGCAGCCAACCCCAAAGAGGTTTTTTAGACAGAAAGAAACAGGGAGAGAAGCAGCAGGAAAAAGCAGAAGGAAGAAAGAAGAGACAAGCAGCAGGAAGAGAGAGGAGGCAAGGAAAAGCCCAAGAGAGCTATAACACAGGCCGAGGACAGTAACGCTGAAGACAGTGAGAGGCCCAGAAGAGGCCCAGTGGCAGAGTCAGTGGTGACAGACGGCAGGACCAAGAGAAACCTGTCCTGCACAGAAGAAGGGAGACTTTGCCTGGATGCTTCCTGACCTTGAGTTGTAGCATGTCGCTTCCCTAATAAACCCACTGCAACTGATTACTGAGCCCAGAAGAGAAGTAGAGAGTGCCCTGGAAGTGACAGCTGGTGTCCCTTGGTGGAAAGGTTGGAGGGTAGAGGTATGTCTGACCTCCACCCCACGGGAATCAGCTTTGTGCTGTTCTTCGTCATTACCCCAACTGAAGTTAGACAGGTTCTGACAACGCTATTACTACTCCCATTTTACAGTGGCAGTTTAGGAAATGTGAATATGGTCTAGGTATAAGATGACATATTAAGGAATTCCTGTTAACTCCCAAGGAGTGATATGGTACTGTGGTTATAAAAGATAATTTCCTTTATTTTTGAAGGCATACACCAAAGCACCTAGGGTGAAGTGTCTTGGTATCTGCAAGTTACTTTCAAATGGTTCAGAAAAAAACACACACATACTACACATACAAATACGCACACATAAAGCAAGTACGACAAAATGCTAACAACTGACAAGTTTAGGTGAAACACAATTATTTTCCTGTTCTATCCCTTCACATTTTCTCCATGATTTAAAATTTTTATAATAAAAAGCTGAAGAAAATAAAGGCTTAAAAAAGGTAAAAAATAAAAGAGAAAAATGAAAAGTAAAATAAAACAAAACTCATCATTTATGTGACAAGAAATTCTCAGATGATTGCAATGAAGAAAAAGTGGGAATCCAGAGAGGTAAGTAAGAAACCAGCTTTCTCACTGGAGACATTTAGCTAACCCTGGCAACCCTGAACTTCCATTTTGACAGAAATAAAATACCAGGGATGGGAGGTTGAAGAAGAATATGCATAATCTGATTACATATATAAAAATGTTTTTTTATTATTATTTAAAAAAAAAAAAAAAAGGCCAGCGAATGACAACACAAGGTTCAGGATAGTGGTTACTCCACAGGGTAGAGGGAAATGAGATAAAGGAAGGGTATGTGGAGCTTCAAAGGCAGTAGTAACATTCTATTTCTTAGGCTGTTTGGTTGCTATATGGGTTTTGCTCAGTGTTATTTGTGCCTTATACTCACAGACATTCTTTTCTGTGTTCAATGATAGTAAGAACAAACAAAAAAGTATTTAACAAAAAAACAATAATATGTACAGGTATCACAGACAAGAGCATAAAATTATACTAGTTTTGCATGCAACAAACATGTCTTTAGAAAAAAGAAGAAAACTAGCAACATTCAGGCAGGTCATAGCAAAACATCCAGGTGCTTCGAGAATACACGAGATGCTGTGGCAAGTAAACGACTGAACTTCTCAAGCCGACCTCCATCCAATGAGCACAAATGCCTAGGAGTTTCAAGCCTGTCCTTAACCCAAAATGGGTTTCAGCTACCTAATTTCAAACCAAAAGCAAACCCGTTGCCGTGGAGTCGATTGCAAATCACAGCTACCCTACAGGACAGAGTAGAACTGCCCCGTAGGGTTTCCAAGGAGTGGCTGATGGATTCGAACTACCAACCTTTTTGGTTAGCAGCCAAACACTTAACCACTGTACCACCAGGGCTACCTAATTAGTGATATTTTTTTCTCCCACTATTTCTGTTCATTTGATTCCAACTCTAAGGGTGTCTGTAAACGCAATTTTTAACATTTGTTAGGTTCCTCTAGATCCACTCTTTATATGATGAAAGTCTTAAATTTTCCCAAACCGATACCTTTTTCCACATCTGTGGACTAGGCTATGACTTATGCTCTACTACTCTGTCTCATGACAATTCACGTTAGAGCTGAATCTGCTATTTTGACTGTTTGTGATGTTCTGGCTAGCAGCGGAACAGATGGGTAGTTTTTCTCTAGTAGGAATATTTGCCAACAATTGGAAGGGTGTAAAACTCATTCTCAAAGAAACCCAAACATAACCACAAGGAGCCTAACAAAGAATTAAAATACCCACTGTCGCAGACAGAAGTCTCCACAGACTTACACCGTGTATTTGGAAGCCTAGGCATAAAATGACAGTTAATTAAAAATACTCTTGGGTAATATTGTTGATTTAATGCTATTAAAAATCCTAATAGAACTCGAAGTTTATATAGGTATTGTGTTCATATTCATTTGATTCTCACACTTCTGTGAAATAGATATTATAGGTATTATTACGGTAGCATTATAGATAAGGAATAAAGTATAGAGAGATACACACATTATTATAAAAAATGCACTAAACTAAGAAGTCAGACTTGGGATTTAAGCCCATTTGTGGCTCTTTGTAGCAGTGTGACCTTGAGCAAGTAAGGAATTTCACAGATGTAAACATTTGTTTGTATGTAACAGGTACAATAATACCCAATTTACAAAGTTCCTATGACAATTACGTACAATATAAAATTCCTAGTGAGAGTGCCTGTCAGAGAGTAAGGCTTTAATAAATATGTTCTTAATTAATGAAGTCTCAGTTGACTAGAAAAAGTCAAAACTTTCATCTTTACTTCTTTCAGGTGACTCAGATTTAGGGGAAAGAAAAATTTACACCTAAAACTTTAATACAAACTGGAGGTTACAAGGATCCCTCAAAATTCTGTAGCCACACATCACTGGCTTCTCATGTAGAACCTAAAAAAATGGACAGAATCTAATAAGTGGGTGATTAAGTCATTTAGAAGGGACAGAGCTGTCCTATAGTAACGATCATGACTCATTTGATACTAAATCATATATGCTGTAGTATTGTTACTTGACATTTGTACATACATATCTTTTCTACACACAGAGTATACTCCATGTCCCACACAGACAGCCCCTGATATTTCATTCACAGATTGCCCATTTCTAATACTGGTGATCTGTGGATTCCTTCCTGGAATCCCTCTGCCCACCTCCTCGGTTCCTGGCTGTACCCTTTGCTGCCAAGTTGGTTCCGACTCATAGTTACCCTATATGACACAGTAGAACTCCAGGGAGTGGCTCGTGGATTCAAACTCCTAACCTTTTGGTTAGTGGGTGAGCTCTTAACTACCGCCCTGGCAGGGGAGAGAAAAGAGGTATCTTCCAGAAAAAGAGGCTCCTGAAGCCACGATGAGGAGAAAAGGGGTCACAGTGAAACCAAGGGCTGCAACTGTCACAACTAATTCCTCAGGCAAAAAAGAAATAAGGGTGTGGGTATTCTCAGATCAACTGTGTAGCCTGAATCACCTATAAGGCTCTCAGACACTTTACAATCACCATGATTTAGTTTCTTGTCCCTGTGTATCCCCTGAGAGAGTGACATACAGCACTTCACAAAAGGGCTCATTCTGCCATTTTGTTGAAATACTGAAAATGGAGTCACAGCCACTAGAGAGGATGCTCATTTACCCTCTTGCATCTTTTATGGACCTAACTTTATGCTACAGTATTGAAGATACTCAAAGATTTGACCTAGTTTAATAGGACTGCCCCTTCTGTGTCCCCCTTCTCCTCCATAAAGTGTCCTCACACCTGATAAGCACCAACCAGTTTCCATCGAGTTGATTCATGGCAATCCCTTGTGTGTCAAGGTAGGACTATGCTCCATAGGGTTTTTGATAGCTGTGACCTTTCAGAAGTAGACTGCCAGGCCTTTCTTCCGAGGTACCTCTGGGTGGGTTCAAACCACCAACCTTTCAGTTAGCAGCTGAATGCTTAACCATTTGTGCCATCCAGGGACTCCTCCTAACAAGCACAGTTTACTGAAATTGTATATTTTGAATGACCCTTGAAAATGTGTGAAATTTCAATAATTACAATATATTGGAATTGCTAAATTCTATAATTTCACTCAAGTGAACTTAATCACATCATAACATTTAGTTCGACTTGTTCCCAAATCAGTTTGGATTATAAACTGAAAACTGAAAAATTATTTTGGTTATAAAGACCTCTCATCTGTACAAGGACTTAAATCCTTTTATTTCCAGAGTACTCATTCAGGCATCTTTCATTCAACATGTTTTTTTATACACTGCTACTAGAGTGAATGGAGACCTGGTGGTACAGTAGTTAAGAGTTCAGCTGCTAACCAGAAGGTCAGCAGTTCAAATTCACCAACCGCTCCTTGGAAACCCTACAGGGCTGTTCTGCTCTGTCCTATAGGGTTGCTATGAATTGGAATCGACTCAACAGCACATAACAACTAGAGTGTGAACAAGACTGGCAAGGACTCTGCCCTCGCAGACCAGGGAGATGATAAACAGCTAAAGAAATAAATGAACAACAACATTTTAGATAATGTTAAATGTTGTAAAGAGACTATTGTATCATAGATCTAACAGGGATCTCCTTTAGATGGAGTGGTTAAGGAAGACCTCTCTGAGACCTAGAGATCTAAAGCCATATTCCAGGCAAAGGAACTAGCAATTCCAAGGGCCATGTATCAAAACAAACTTCATATGTTATAGGAACAAAAAGGAGTCTCAGTGTGGCTGAGGTACGGTGAGGGGCGTGGTAGTGAAAGAGGCAAGTTGGGGACAGAGCATGTTACTACTTAAATGGCACAAAGACTTTACCTTTTATTCTAATTGTAATGGGAGTCAGTAAAAGTATGGGGGAAGGTGCCAGTATGACCTAATTTATATTTTAAAAGATTGAACTGGTGGAAAAAAGAGTATAGGGGAACAAGAGAGGGAAGAGGAAGTCCAGTGACAAGGCTCCTGTAATTGTCCATGCAAAGGATGACGCTGACTTGGACTATGGGCGTAGCAATAAAAAGAAAAAAAGATTTTTGGTATATTTTGGAGGAAGCGCTGATGGATTAGACAGGGGAAGAGGTGATGGAAAGAATTAACCAAGATTTTTTTTAAACTAGATTTTTAACCAAAAATGTACAATATGTAACATGTTTTATATGAAAATGCAACATGTTTTATATGAAAAAATATTAAAACAAAGTCTCAAGCAATCATCATCACTGAATTTTAAAGCTCAAGAAGACTTTACAATAATACAGTACGTCCTCCTTGGTTCAAAAATCCATTCTTGAATACGTTTAGCATCTGATTATTATATGAGGTTATTAATTCTCCCTAATTTTCTTTAATAATTAATATTTAATAACTGGCTTGATGAAGACTGGCATATTAGATTCTATACCTCAACAATTCAAATAATCTTAGATGGCGGATATGAGCCAAGTCCAATTTTCCATACACCCCATGGAAAAATGGTAGACCCTGAGGAGAAATGCATTAATACCTTCATTGGAATAAATCACAATGTGACTTCACCATTAGATGCGCTGGGGAACAAAGTTTCTATTTTAGGAGATGTTGGTTATGTATTCTATCCTTCTATGCATTCTTCCCAGCTCATGAACTACAGGGTCCTAAAGTACAACTAAATAAAGCAACTTTGGTAGGTGAAAGAAGTTCTATCCTAAGACGCCAGGCTGGAGAACTGGATCCTTTTGGCCACTGTATTAATAGTTTTGAATTTGAACAGATCACTTAACCTCTCTGGCCCCTCTACCTTTATATATAAAATGAAAATAACATTAGTTTACACATACTTATTCAGATAAATCCCTGAGGTCCTGTCTAGCTCTAAAAATCTATGATAAATATATCCATAAATTAGGTTTCACATCACATGCTACCTTTTTTACATTTACAAACCACCGTATTTTTCTTATTTCAAAGTTTACTTCAGAAGACCCTAAAGCCAAGCAATTCCACTGGCTTCCATGTTTAATTACGATTAGTTTATCTTATAGGACTCTTGGGCTTGTATCATTTTTAAGAGAACACAAAGTTTATGGAATATTGGACTGCGTGGTACTCCTCCTCCTAATCTAACATTTTGAAGTGTAAGAAAATCAAGTGTCTGGGTCCGGTTCCCACACATTCTTTCTTGTGATTTTTTAGCATTTGCTGGTGGTATTTGACCAGCCCATATCCCTGTCTCAGGGACTCCCCATAGTTCCTGCTAGGAGGCAGCATAAAAACAAATGGTCAAAAATCTCAATATCTGTGCTACATTTTTTAAATAGTAGCTCAGATAGCAGTGTAGATTCCATTGTCTAAGAAGTCCAAAAATCTCTATTCTAATGATAGCCCTTTGTGTACTGTCTAAGAAGGTCAAATACCTCTATTCTACTGATAGCCCTCTGTCTCAGTCAGAGAAAAGCAAGGTAAGTTTTTTTTTTTTTTCCCATAGCACAGTCACCTCAGTTTTTAAACAAAATTAAAACCTCATCATCTAGAGTCAATGTTTTTTGTAAAACATGTAAATTTCTCTTTCACCATATGTATTATTTTTGGATGCTTCCACTGCTTTTAGAAGTCTCCCTTATCCTGGGGTAAATCATAACAAAACCAAAAATGAATAAATAAATGAACGTGGTAGGATTTTTCAGCTAGAGTCTCTACATTTTTAAGATAAATTTTGAAAGTGCACTAACATCATTTATACCGAGAACAACAATAGGGTGGTCTAAAATAATTTCTACAAATGAAGTTCCAATTTTTTTTTTATATTCATTAATGATGGCTATTGTTGCAAGACTTCAATTAGTAGTTCATTAATTTAAAAGTTAATCTCATTATAGGAATAAATGATACTAGAACATCTCCTAATTATCTTTGCTCATCCATAATAATTGTACACCATCCTGCTCCTGAAAAACTCTACATTCGGTTTTTGTTCCTAAGACTATTATCCTGCTAAAATTCTCTGAAATCCACTTGTCTTGCTACTTAAAAATTAAAGGGATTAGTATCAATTTAACTGAAATAATTAGTAATAATCTACTGAATAGGAAGTTTGTGATAATAGGTGTTATGTTGTTTCAGTCTACCTGCCACAGGACAAAGTAAATATTAATAATTTACTTAAACCTAAAGAAAATTAAAAAAAAATTAACTCTCCCTATTAAAAAAAAAAAAAATTGTGGTGTCGATTCGAACACATGGCAGCCCCACGTGTTTCAGTGTAGAACTGTGCTCCATAGGGTTTTCAATAGCTACAATCTTTCAGAAGGAGATCACTAGGCCCTTCTTCCAAGGTGCCTCTGAGAAGATTGAAACCACCAACCTTTCAATGGTTAGTAGCTGAGTATTTAACCGTTTGGACACCCAGGGACTCCACCGAAAGGTAATGATTACAATGACCACTTATCCATCTCATAGAGATGATGTAAACTGATTAACAAACCTATGAAGTATTTTGAGTTTCCCAGAAAATGACATGTCACTGGCACTATTTCAACACCTATGAAGACCTACAACAGACTTATATTTATCTTCGGCCCTAAAAATCTGGGCCTTATAGGTTTTTCCCAGGTGTTCAAACAGGTAGACCCTGAAAGTGAGGCACTAACTTCACAGTCACCGTGCAAACATCTGACAAATTTCAGTATAGTATTGTTTTTATTGCTTAAATACTAACCTAGAAACACTTGTGGGTTATAATTCACTAAATCTTTAAGAACTATTGCTTTTCCTACATGATGTGATCTTGCTGCTATGAGTTGAAATCAACTAGACAGCAATGGGGTTTTGGTTTTTTGTTTGTTTTTTTATACAATATTCTACATATAATGTCCTACATTTTCCCAACTGTTCTTAATGATCAATTCACTCATTCTCATACCACCTGCTACGGTCTGTGCACTGCTGCTGTTAGTTGCCATCAAGTCTGTTCTGAATCACGGCGACCCCACGTGCCCAGAGCAGAAATGTGTTCCAAAGGGCTTTCAATGGCTGTGCCCTTTCAGAAGCTGACTGCCAGGACTGTCTTTCAAGGCACCTCTGGGTGGGTTCGAACCACCAACTTCTTAGCTAGTAGTTGAGCACTTAACTGCTTGCACCACTCAGGGCCCCTGTGGGTTAGTAATATCAATCCTTTCCCCCCTTTTTTTTTATAGGTAGGAAAACCAAGGTAGAAAGAAAAAGAATGCATCATTTCTCTCTAATCCATACCAGTCCCATAAAGATTTAAAGTAGTTTGCATAAACACATTGAATACAATGAACTAATACAAATTTTAAAAGTGGTGCACGATGAAATCATGCAAAAGGAAAATGAGAAAGGAAAGAAGGAGCCAGGAGTTAGGCTGGTAGGTAATGCACAGTGTCCTGTGTAATGCTGGAGGTAGGTCACAAACGTGATGAGATCAATATTGGCTTCAAGGTGCCAAAGAGACATTTTACAGCAGGGCTGGGGATGCTTCAGTGTTTATGATTCTCAGGCAATCATTATGACCCCAGGCAAAATTAGCTGCAAAATATATCTTCACTATTATACTGTTTGACTTTTCTTTTTTTTAACCATTAAAGAATAATATCCAAACCTCTGTACCTCCCTCGTTTAAGAAGCAAATCTTCCAAAGCAGACTGTCCTATGTAACTTTCTGCAGTGATAGAAATGTTCTATATCTATCTACACTACTTAGTATGCTACCCACTACTCACATATGGCTGTCAAACATTTGAAATGTGGTTAGTGCAAATGAAGAACTTAATTTATATTTTGGTTTTATTTTAACTAATTTAAATTTTAATAGTCAAATGCAGCTAGTGATTATTTGATAGTGCAGTTCTAATGCATAATTTTTATGTATATAGTTTTCGCTCTCATGGAGGTACATTTTTCAGTTACTCGCCTTCCTAACTCAGACACAACTATTTTTTATTTAGGTATATATTTACCTAAATAACATAACTTAGACAAGTTTCTAACTGATTTATTTTATTCAAGAGAATTTTTCACCCAATTATGGGCTCAGCGTGGTATCTGATGTGCTCAGACGCTAGCCTTCATTCACTCCTGAAAGCAGCCTTTCATTCCCTTAAAAGCTCAATCTTCTCTCACTGCAGCTGACATACCACTCTCAGAGACGTGTGTTTCTCTCCTGTTTCCTGCTCTTTTGACATGGCTGTGGACACATGCGGAGTGTAATAAAGATGCTGTCCAGACAGCAGTTTTGTAGCCACCAGACAGTTGACATCTGCGTCAATACTCAGTGCACCTAGTGAAACAAGTAAAAATGTATTCCTACTAGAGGAAACACTGTGACATAGAAAATGAAGCTATTACATTTCTACAGTGCTCGGACAAGTTTCAACATAATAATTCTAAACTCCACTGAAGAAACTGGTTTTTGGTAGTTACTACAATACATACGCTCACACACATTCACATTGATATACAGGTAGTCCCCTAACTACAAACGAGTTCCACTCCTGGGTCTATCTTTAAGTGGAATTTGTATGTAAGTTGGGACAGTTCGTATGTAATGTCACTTAGTCAAATGCTTGTCTTAGTACATAGCGTACATTTCTATGGATAAAAAACATTAAAGATACACTAAATCATCTTTAACATAATAATACAGTAATAACATTTTGATGATCATCGCAAGTAGTGCCCTTTGTTATTACAAACCATTGTATATGCTTCTAATTTTTAATAGTCTCTCCAGGGCTTGGTTCGTAACTACGGGGTGTATGTAAGTCAGACGTTAGTAACCTGGGAACTAAAAAAAAAAAAAACCTAAATACTATCCTGAGACATTTCATAATATTTTAGAGATAATATCCCTTGCATTTCAAAACTGCCTTAGTCATTTGGGGCTCCAGTTGTTCATCAGATACAGCACCTGACACACAAAGGCATGGCCTGAATGGCAGATCACATGCAGACCCAATACCAGTCAACTTTCCAGAGTGAATCAATTTTTCAAAGGAGAGGCCCACCCAATATTTACTTTGTGTTAAGAATGGGAAATCAAATGAAAAGAGAAAGAGTGACAAGAAGTTCTCATGCCCTACTTCGGTTTTTCCTTGGAGCACTGAGCAGATTTTATTAAATTTAACCTAATTTTTTTTTTTTACTATGGCAACAGTTGCATCGCTTGAGATCACATTCTAAAAGAAACACAGCTTTTCCTCTCCTCCTTCAGCACTTTGATTCTCTCAGAGTTTGCCTTAAAAGCCATAGTTTTTTAAATGCCAGTGATAATATGTATATTGAGATCCAGGAGTGATAAGGACATTCACATTTATAATAAATCCCATGAATGGCTTTTCCTTTGGACACTCTTGTGACATTACTCAGTGGTTAGGGGGTTAATGAGTGAAATGGATCACTGGACTGAAAATAAAAATCACTATTAAAAAAAATGCTACACCAAGAGAATGAGGCACTACATAATACTGTAACCACTGAGAATTCTCAACAGTAAAATAAAGCCTTGTAGTCCCAGCATTTTCATTAGTTTTCCAGTAGTGCTAGATGCGGCGTGAATTACAATGAGGTAAAAAGCAATGGCTGCTCCCTTTAAAGAACATACAGGATTCAGAGGGAAGGCACTCCTTCAATTCACATTGTGATGGTTATTGGGCTGTTCATACCACAACGTATATTTTAAGAGTTAGTACGCTAAAATACTTCATGTAACAGGATATGGCATCTAACTTGCAAAACGATACATGCTAAACAGCTAACATAGTGAGTCATGTCGCACTGTAAATGTTCATTTAAAAATACAGAAATATACAGTCAGTTCAAATTCGTGCACTAATTTGTAACTATACAATTTGGAGTTCGAATCGTATTCAATATGTTTATTTAAACAGAGGCAAAAGTAACCTAAAGGGTAACTAAAACCACACAAAGGGAGGAAAATCAGGTTATTACCTATGGGATTGTTTTAGTTCAAAAGAAGAAAAGGGGGTTGGTGGTGGACGGAGCACTGCAAAGTGAAACATAAAATCAGATCTTACATCACAGACATTTTACTTTGCATTAGGTTCTGAGGCTCCTTGTTGCAAAAATAGCTTTTTTTTTGTTTTTTGTTTTTTAACTATTAACTTGGAAAAAATCTTTAAAAGTCAAGCATCTCCTTAATAGACCTGCCTTTAGGTGTAAGGCTGAAACAGAGGTACATAACCAGAGAAGAAAAAAACAATAGCAAACACTGTTTTCTCCACTGTAACTGGAAAGTGTCATATGCCCTACACTAGTTTCTGTTCTAATCATCCTATGTTTAATACCTCCCAGTTCACCAAAACTGAAGAGTTATTCTAAATTTCTACTGGAATATGAATAACGTATCGCGTTGAAACCAGATGACGCCCTTCCTATATATGTTACTGAAGTGTCATTCACCGTGAAGGATGCAGAAATACAAAATACAATTCCAGTTCCCAAGTTACTTATAATCCAGTTAGGGATACATTACTATACATAACCATAAAGGTAAATTAAATGTAGCTGGAGCCCTCAGCTGGACAACAGTAAGGCTCTGGGAAATATAACTATAGCTATGGTGAGCTTCGCTACGGCAGCTAACCAAAAGGTCGGCAGTTCAAATCCGCCAGACGCTCCTTGGAAACTCTATGGGGCAGTTCTACTCTGTCCTATAGGGTTGCTATGAGTCGGAATCGACTCGACGGCACTGAGTATACGGTGAGCTTCTGCAGCCCATGGGCAACATCAAGCTCATGGCAGCTCCACTTCCTAGATGAGTTTCCCCTTTCCCAGAGTTCCATATGCCTTCACACTGCCATAGAACCTTTACTGGAATTTCTAAAGCAAACTCCTTACCTCTAGGCAGAAGAATCCTGGGAAAAGAGACCTTGGAACAAAGGGTCAGGTGTACCTTAGTCCTCATAGTGACATCTTTGCTTTGGAACACTTTAAAGAGGTCTTTTGCAGCAGATTTGTCCAACACATCATTTGATTTCTTGACTGTTGCTTCCAGGGGCACTGATTGTGGATCCAGATAAAATGAAATCCTTGACAACTTCAATATTTTCTCCTTTTATCATGATGTTGCTTATTGGTCCAGTTGTGAAGATTTTTGCTTTATGTTGAGGTGTAATCCATACTGAAGGCTGTAGCATTTGATCATCATCAGTAAGTGCTTCAGGTCATCTTCACTTTCAACAAGAAACATTGTGTTATCTGCATAGTGCAGGCTGTTAAAGAGTCTTCCTCCACTCCTGATGCCACGTTCTTACCTATATACTCCAGCTTCTCGGATTATTTGCTCAGCATACAGATGGAATAAATATGGTGAAAGGATACAACCCTGATGCACACCTTTCCTGATTTTAAACCATGCGGTATCCCTTTGTTCTGTTCAAACAACTGCCTCTTGGTCTATGTACAGGTTCCTCATGAAAACAATTAAGTGTTCTGGAATTCCCATTTTTCGCAATGTTATCCATAATTTGTTATGATCCACATTGTCGAATGCCTTTGCATAATCAATAAAACACAGGTAAATATCTTTCCATTATTCTCTGCTAGGGGTAACAAAGTATAGGCTTTTTTATTCATCTGACTCAACACTTTCAATCTAAAGGCTATATCACTATTTTATCGACTTCGTGAAGAATTCATCTATCATTTCACTGACTATTTCCTCCCTTCTGTTGTGTCTATTCTCTGCTTCTGGAAATTCTATTAGAAAGATATTAGCCTTCCTAGATCTTAATTTACAAGTCTCTTATTTTTCAAATTGTCCTTTACTAATCTTTTTTTGCTCTATAGTCTGGGATTTTTCCTTTACTTTTGAAAATCAGGCTTTGGCTGTATTTATTCTATTAGTTGTGGTTGGTCTATACATTGATTTTTTTTTTTTTAATTTTGTAATCATATTGCAAGTCTTGGGAAATTTTTAACTGATTCCTACTGTGAAAGGTTGGTGGAGAAAAAATTCTTAGTTCATGCACAAAGAATACAACAGAATGAGAGTTAAGTCAAAAAGAAACAACATTTTTGAGTTTGTTTTTAATGTTCTTTTCTCTTATTTGAAGGTAAAAGATGATTAAAAGGAAAAAGTATAAAGGCCAACGAATCTCCCAGTTGAGTGTGAAACACGAGCTGTGATGTAGCCTATCATCAATAAACACTTCATATTCTGCACATGCATGTTTTTGGCAGTCAAATTTATAATGTGTGTCCAGGTAACCACAGATTCAACAGACTACCATGACAGCTCTTGCCAAGTCCTGTGGCTTAGGAGAAGGATAATTATAGAAAAAGAGAAAAATATGTATTAAGAAAGCCTTGCTAAATGAGTTTCCATATAACAGTATTTTATTTTCACTATTACCTTACACCTGGGAAACATTAACACAGAGCACTTTCCTCTTTTTTATTGGACTCTTTAAAAATACACCATAAAAGGGGGTTAGCTATAGTTCATGGATCAGCTATTCATTGCTCATCTCTCACACCTGAAAGAGCCCAATGACACTTAGATTCAAGTTTATTGCACTTTTCACTTCCCTGAGTGATCCCATTTTTAAATTCATCTTGGGATCTTCTAGCTACATATTAGAATGTTTAATTCCAAAATGCTGACTCACTTCATTGGAGATAAGGAGGCTTCCACTTGGGAATGTGAGACAAATCGTGGTTTTTCTGGATGGTTTTTCCCTCATTCATTCTGGATAACGCCCACCTTATAAGCAGGATTTACTGCATGTGAAACAGCGAACTGAAAGCAGTTATCATTAAGTTTTTAGTATTTTTAAATGCCTTATTATCAATGGCATAATTGCTTTAATGCCATCCATGATAGGTGCCATAGCTAGCTCGATTTGACAATGAAAGATGCTGTGTCATTCTGCTACGGCAGGTATAAAACATACACCAGAAGAGCAGGTCTTTTGCAGATGTAATCCACCTTCTTTTAACTTCATATTTTCTAGCACTATAAAACGGGACAGAAAATACTCCTAATACTACTTCCATTGTTTGTTTTTTTTTTTTTAACCCCAGTGCTTTCTGTTGCCTACTATAAAATTTTAATACATTTTCTTTTACTGTCTTGTTACTACCAGTTTTCTGTACCAAAAAAAAAGAAAGAAAGAAATTGTTTTGGCTTTACCACGTACTGGATTTATATGCGCCCCATCTAAACACTGTGCATGACATATTTTGAACACATACAAAAATGATACCTCAATGATTTTCAAAACACTGAGTTTTCAAGTTTCTTTAATGCTGTTATCAGGCAGGCAATGTGTTCATCTCTGTGTGATAGTCTACCTTTCAGGCATCATTAATGTTTTAGATTTTCATAAATTCTGCTATGACCAAACAGACCAAGAACTTGGAATATGAAAAGTTCCTGAAGGAATTAAGCAAACAGAATAAGTTTAAAAATAAGAATAAAAAGTAGGACAAGGCAAGTATTTCCATGTTGGAACATACAGGTCTACTATCTTAAGGGAGTCCCCAGGTGCTGCAAATGGTTGACACGCTCATCTACTAACTGAAAGATTGGAGGTCTGAGTCCACCCAGAGGCACCTCAGAAGAAAGGCCGGGAGATCTATTTCCGAAAAATCAGTCAGTGAAAATCCTATGGAGCCAAGTTCTGCTCTAGCATACATGGGGTCACCATGAGTTGGGATCAGCTTGAGAGCAACTGGTTCAGTTTTTTTTTTTTTTTTTTGGCTTTTACTATCTTATAAAAGGAGCAGCCACTCAATACTCTGAGGATAATCCTTGTCCTCAAAAAGAAGGTGAAACTGAAATCTTACAAATATGAACAAAAGTGAAGATACCTCATCAAATTATGGATACTATTTTTTTTTTGATTATCTAAAAAATTAAAACTTCATATTTAAAATAGGAAATGTTTGAAAAATGTTTCTGAATCAGCCTTACAGCATTTTTGCATCATTCCTGGCTAAAGACCTAATTCTCTGAATTAACATTCACTCTACACCAACCAACCATTTGAAGGCCCTTTTTAGACTTGGCGATCTGCTTGCATAAAGATTATAGCCAAAAAAATCCAACAGTGCAGTGTCTACTATAACACACAGCGTCACCATGAGTCAAAATCTACTGAATACCAAAGGGTTTGGTTATTTGAGTTCCTCAATATTGCAAAAGCAGCGCTTTCATGGTTATACTTTGCTATGAACACTTCAACCTGTACGAAAAGTTACAGCTACATTTTTCTTCAACTCTGTAAATTCAAGTTTAATGAGAATGTAACCACAGATAACATAGCAGGCCAGGGTCACAGCTAGTAATTACTAACAAAGCCATGTTTTCCCGCCCAGGAAATTCATCTGTTTGTTGTGACGGTGATGATAAAAGGATTTTTTTTTTTAATTTATTCATTTATTTGTTTTTTTCACTTGGTTCTTTAATCACAATCACACTTGTCCTCCAATTTGTCCCATTAAGTATTTGAGAACACTTACAGTAAAGTCACATATAATGCATTAAAAATAATCACGACAAAAAGAACAAAAAAAAAAGGAAAATCAGGATGACGAAAATAGAAATTTAAATATGAAACCAAGACCAGAAGGAATCCCAAAACTCACAGACTTAGGATCTTAAGTTTAGCAAGTATCTTGTTCTTCTGGTAAAATGAGATGTTGACTGCTACCAGACAATGATTTCACTTTTGCTCTAGTGCTAGGAAAGTCAGAATGGAGGTTTACATTAAAATATTATAACTTTCCTTGGTCAAAAAAAATTTTTAATATAATTTTTTCTTCCCTTCTCTTTTATTACCTGGCTTTTGTCTTTGTCCTTGTGGTACAATCCCTGATCTTGTTGTATCTGCGGTTTTAAGTTTGAAATGAGAAATCTGAACACAGCGTTCCCCTATTCCTGGATCACAGCATGGTGGTGAGATCTACAGAGCTGTTTCTCACTTCTGGTGTAGCAGCATAGTAGGAGATGCCCAGTATCTGACAGGGGCAGGGGGTGGGGGGCAGGTGACAGGGGTGACACATGTGTAAAGGTACTAGGCCCAGTAACCTATGCTTTCACCCCATACCTCATTCCATAACCCTTTCCCTCTGTATCTAGAAATAAGTGATGCAAATGCCCCAAAGCTGCCTGTACTCTTTGCCTGTTACAAATATCACACAGTCTGACAGTCATCTGAGTGTCATCTCCCAGGTAATATATGGGCAGTCTATCTATAGCCCTGAGAGAACTCTACGGTGCAACCAAAGCCAATGAACAGCCATTGATACCTAATCCAATTCTCAGTTCAACCCTGCATTTATTGTCATCTATCCAGAGCATTTTTTTTTTTTTATCCAGAGCATGACATGATATAGGCCTAAAAATGATGTAGGCTAGACTGAAGAAAAGACAGAAATCTACAAGCCAAGTACATAAAAAAAAAAAACATAAGGCAGAACTAAAAACAAGCTACATAAAAGGCATAAACAGCATCCTGTGGGAAGGCAGGTGAATTCTGTAATTCTGACTTGATGGTCAGGAAAGGCACTGTGGAAGAGGTAGGCTGTGAACTCCACTTAGAAGGATTTTAGACTGTCAGAGGGGACAAAAGCAGAAGAAACACCATAAAAAAAGGGATGAAGATCAGGCAGTCTCTGGCATGTGGAAAAGATATGTCTTGAGATAACTGCCTAGTTTAATAATTTTATCGTCTCTGGAAATGTCTGGTCATTTCTGAGCTACCTGACACCTAACCCAAACTGGTATAGATTCCCACTCTAGGGTACTAAGATTTGAAACAGAGACACTCATGAGACAGGAAATTAACAGAATGAGTCACATCAAAGGTAGTATTCTGGAGAGTTAGCCAGTCCACAAAATCAGACTACCAAAGAATTCTTTTGATTCTATAAGATATTCCAGTGTCCAGCCAACTAATTCCGCTTTTACTTAAGGTAGCCAGTGGTTCAGTGGTAGAATTCTCACCTTCCATGGCGGAGACCCCAGGCGTTGCTACGATGCAGAACAGGTTTCAACAGAGCTTCCAGACTAAGAATAGGAAAAAAGGCTCTGTGCTATAGGGTTGCTATGAGTCGGAATCGACTCGACAGCACTGGGTTTTTGGATCTAATTCTGAAAAATTGGCCAGTGAAAACCCTATGGGTCACAAGGGTCCCAATCTATTGTGTATGGGGCCTTCTCAAAGGCAGCTACCAACTACAACTGCAGCAGCCAGAGTTGGCCTCTGTTGCTTGCAACACAAAGTCTCTTAATTAATGTTGGAGAAATGGAAGAGAGGGAAGTCACGTCATAGGAGCTGCTGCTGGAAAGGTAATTTGAGGCCGAAGCCTTGAATGTGGGACCAAGGTGAGCTATTACAGTTCGAAGGGCAGAACTTACCTCTGGCTTTATGAGTTTAAAGTAAGATGGATTCATGTACACACTCAGAGGGAGTCTTCAGCTTCACTAAGCCTATACCATGTGTCATGGATTCAATCATGTCCCCCAAAATGTTTGTCAACTTGGCTAGTCCGTGATTCCCAGTATTGTGTGACTGTCCATCATTTTGTCATCTGATGTGATTTCCCTATGTGTTGTAAATCCTCTCTCTCTGATGTTAATGAGATGAGATTAGTGGTAGTTATGTTGATGAGCCAAGACTCAATCCACAAGGTTGGATTGTGCTTTAAGATATAAAAGATATATCTTTTAAGATAAAAAGATATAAAAGAGAAGCAAGATATAAAAAATATAAGATATAAAACTGCAGATTCAACAAGATCAGGAATTATACCACAAGGACAAAGACAAAAGCCAGATCACAACTGTGCTATCAAACCCACTTAAGGGGAAGGAAAATGACTCAATCATGCCATTGCAGTGAGGCCCCAATAAAGGCCCTGGCACAGAAACTCCATGGACTTCCTGGTTGGTGAAAGACATTGATGCACATGGCAGGGTAGTGTGTCCCTTTTTGAGAAAATAGAAACTCCCGTTTGGGACCCTCCCAGGACTTGCAAAGCAAGAAAGAAGTGCTATATGGGCAGCTGGTGTCAGAACAGAAGTTGCAGAGAAGTAAAAAGTAGAGATTTTGATTTGTGTTTAGTTATATCCTTAGTACTTTTCTCTCTGATAAAATTACTCCCATGATGTTGGCACCCAGGATGGTACTGGTCTCAGAGTAGCATACCCGAAGTAACGTGCCAAAACCAGGCAGTGACCAGCAAAGGATGAGAAAAGGCCAAGGCTAATACTCCAATCAGGAAGGAGCTGTTGAACTTGAAGGACCTTCACTGATGTAATGGAAATGAGCTGACTGTCTAATAACCACAATTCTTAGTCCAAAAATGTACCTCTCCAACTCACAACTCCTGGCCTACAATTACGATTTCAATTCAGTTTATACAAAAATAATAACATTGTAAAGATAGTCAATATAAATGAGACTAAAGGAGTACACCGGCCCAGGGGCAGAGAGTAGGAGGCAGGAGGGAACAGGAAAGCTGGTAATAGGGAACCCAAAGTTGAGAAGGGAGAGTGTTGACATGTCATGGGGTTGTTAACCAATGTCACAGAACAATGTGTGTACTGAGTGTTTAAAGAGAAATGTTTGTTCTGTAAACCTTCATTTAAAGTACAATCAAAAAAAATTTTTTTTAAGATTCAATATAGTCATTATGCATAAAATGCAAATGAGGGGAAAAAATTTTATATTGCACAAAATTTCTTGTTCAACAGTATTCTTTGTGTTCAATAAAGCTAACTAATCTGTAGGTAGAAGGAGGCCCCATGGTACATTGGTTAAAGCATGTGGCTGCTCACCGAAAGGTCAGTGGTTCGAACCCTCCAGCAGCTCCAAGGGAGAACGACATGGCAGTTTGCTTCCATAAAGATTTACCACCTTGGAAACCCTACGGGGCAGTTCCATGCTGTCCTACACAGTCGCTATGAGGAGGAACTGATTCGATGGCAATGATTTCTTGCTTAGAATCTATGAGCAAGAACATGGAAATGTGCTTGTTATACTGAACTGGACATTGCACTTGTTATTAAAATGAGATGTACACAGACTGTAAATATACATTTTTATATCTGGACAGTCTAACTGAGCCTATTTGAGGGCTAGAGTTCCTATCATAATGGAAAGGACACCAATCCCAAGAAATGAGGCTTCCTAATGAGTTCATTTTCATAAGTGAAGTTCAAGCAATACTTTATATTATTTCAGAGCAAGTATAAATTATGAAAAGCAAATTGTTCATATTCTGTGCATATATATGCCTGCCATGGTTAAAGAAGCTTGAAGCTTTATATTCATAAATGAATTATATCAAATGCAATAAAAATAACTACAACCTATTGGGGACTTCCTACACACATTAGTACTATACCTGTATGATATTTAACCCGCACAATAGCCTATGACGTTGCTATTCCTAGCATCTTTATGTAACAGATGTAGAAACAGGCACAGAGAAGATGCCAAATGAGACAGTATTTTAGCAAAAATTCAAACCCAATTTGCCTGATTCTAACATTCCCACTGTTGAGTATGATTACAGAGGTAAAAAAAACAAAACTAAACTAAAATCCAGTTCTGCAGATAATTAAAAAATGTTTTTAAAGAAAAAATGGCATTCAGCATGTTTCTTGGTTAGTTAAGAAAAAGTTATATATGTTAAAACACTAAGATTACACATGAAACTATTAAATTAATGAATAGGCCAAATGGTGCTTTGTACACAATTTCCTTCTTAGGCCTGAAGGTTACAGAGATGTCAACTCACTTGGCACTTGATCTGAATTCCGGCTGCTGCTCCGCAGTCGGTTGTGCTGTACAGCTTTGCACTGAGCCCCAGAGGATGTACATTGAAAAATTAGCTACTCAGAATAACAAATTGCCAGATGCTGGACTCAAGCAGGTAATGGCATTTCAAGGTGTATGCAGCTTGCAGGGAAAAATCTCAGGCCCCAGATCTCAAACTTTGTTATGTTACAAGCACAATGCCAAAAGCACAGATTTCATTTCTTTTGATAAAATACATGACCTGTTTTGTAACAAAATGCTTCTTAAGGAAAAAATAAATAAATAAATAAAAACAACTACAATAACACTTTATTTTCTAGCTGTGTCATCTATTTTCCTCACAAAAACGAACTCTCCTAGTATATTAATAATTTTGCTTTGAAATGTTGGTAGTCTTTCCCTCTTACAGGGATCCAGGTAGTAATAGAATCTGAATAATATTGTCTGGATAGGTAGCTGTTAGAAGTAGACCCTACCTGGGTAGTATGTTTTCAAGTATAATGTGAACACACCCTTTTCTGATTTACTGTCCGCCCCCACCCCAAAGTTCCCCAAAATCCCTCCCACCGGCTTGCTGAAACCTATAGTTGTCTGAAGAGATTCATTCTGATGACTTAAGCTTTGGGTTTCAGTTGAGAAAGTTAATGGGAGAGGGGTTCTCTCTTCAAAGAGTACATTTCAGAGTAAAAGATTAGAACATTCAGTCCATTCTATGAGGTGTTGCGGGTTACGTTGTTTCATAGAACCGAAAAACATCCACAGAAAAATGAGGCTGGGGCCAATAAGACAAAAACTGATGACTGAACAATTTTGCCCAGACTGTTCTTTACCACGTAATCAAATCATGCCTTTAACCAATACACACAGGAAAAATCTGGTCACAAAACAGATGCTAGCTCTGACCAACTAATTTTTGGATTCAGAAAAGATTTCACAATATTTAAAATCTTCCTGTCAATCCCAAAATGTTCTTCTTTCCAACTTGAAACTTCTCCAAACACAGAGCAATATTACATTGGAAAGTAATTTTAGCTAAATCTGTATATATAAACTAATTCATCTAAGCTGGAAACTTAACCTCAATTCAGACCTAAAGAAATGCTTTCGCTGGTTCACAAGGCTGTCTCTTCTGCAGAGTTTCCCTGATAAAGCTGAGCCCACGGAATGTGTTCCAACGTCAATTACTGGTCAGTATTTAAATATTTATTTTCCTGAATAAAAAGCTGCTCCTGGGCTTTCTTGTGCTCCTGTTCCCATCCTGACATAATTACTTTGCTGTTCAGGCCTGGATTGTAGACTCACGTCTACCACTTCCTCTGGCAACTCATGTAACCTCTCTGGCCTCAATTTCCTCATCTAAAGAACGAAGGAACTCCCTACCTGATTCAGAGGGCTGTTCTGAGGATCAACTGAGATCACAGGCAAAACAACAACAAGAAAACTGCAAAGTGCAATCAAAACATAGGGTAATACTACCACTATTGTTAGTTGATATTCCAATGGGAAAAGACATGAAATTAATGTAGAAACTATAAAACAATTACTTCAGGTTTTAATTCACTAAAAAGTGTACAATTTATATACTATACGCTTGTTTACTCATTTTTTTTTTAATTTCCTCACTGCACTGGGAAAAAAAAAACTCTGAAAAACACACTTCACAAAATCTTTAAAGTCATATTTGAGAATCACGTTATAGAAAGACAAAACAGTTTTACCTAAAGGCATAAAAAACGTAGCCTCTCTTTCCCCTTTAAAAAAATTATAAGCATTTTTAAGAAAAACTATTATATATTTGTAACTAGTATATATCTGACATATTTATAAGAAAAACTAGCTTTTCTTATCAGTTAATAAGATAAGGTCACATTAAGTCTACTGCCCTCACCTTTCCTTGCCCAATATCTGCTTAGCCAACTATTTCTTAGATAAGATGTTCTATAAACTCAGAAGTTATTTCCCCTCAGATAAGCAATCTTGTCCTTTTTTTTATATTAAATTTTGTCTCTTTTCTGCTGAGAGCCGAGCCCCCAGACAGTCAAGTCTGTTCCACGTTAGCTTACTTTCAAACTGAGTAGCCTTCTGGCGTGATACCACTACGGAGTCCGTTAATAATTTTAAGTCCTTGCAGAGTAAATTCAAATGCATTCTTCCCCCCGCTTCCTCCTTCCACTCCCCCACCAACTCTGTGTTACCCTTTCCTGTTTTCTCTGATACGTGCTGGCAAAATTGTCTAAAAGTTTTATCATAAAACTTAAAATTCAAAAACGGGCTTCTCTATATTCAAATGCTTCTCCTGACTGATTCTTGATTCTAACGCTTTCCCTGCTCCAAATTTGGCAACACTATCTATTCTCACCCTGTGACTACTGACTCCTTCAAAATCTCATTGTCATAGTTATTACTCTCATCTTCAACTGTTGGTTGATAAAATTTGATTGTCATGGTACAGCTGTTTAAAAAAAAACAACTAAACTCAGAACACTATTTTCAGTGGCTGCGAACTACAGCACACAATGCAGAGTTTTTTACGTGAGCTAGGTATAAAGGCAGATGATGCTCGCACTTCAGAAGAGAGTGTTTTATTTTGAAAATAAATCTTCACCACACCAAACACATAACTTTACAGAAAGCCTAGAAGACATCGTTACACTTATATAGCATCTTGAATACTCCAAAAGCAGCCACAGGTAACACTGAGAAATAGTCATTTGGCTTATTAGTCAATCATCAACGCTCTAAAAATGGTAGCTGAGTATCGTGTCTGTGGAGTTAGAAATTAAATTACAGTTCAAGCTCCATCTCTTGAAGCTATTTTCATGTATTTAGGACTCTACAAAACAAGAGAAAAATGAGCTTGAAGCACGTCTTTTAAAGATAACCATGAACAGCTCTCCTGTATCAAACTTTAAAAAGGCAACCATCTCTCACTGGTAGTTAATAACTTTAAAAGATCAATAAACTGAAATGAAAATTCTGGACGCTAACTCTCTGAGGCTCTTTTAAAAATTAAATACACAGCAACACTTCAAGACTCAAAATGAATTTGTTTCATTCAACCCTACGTATAGGTTTGGAAATTTGTTTCAGATGTGATTTTCTTAATAGGAAAAAAAACTGATTTTCTTTCTATTAAGAACCCACACAGATCTGAGTGGGGGGAAGGGAGGGTCTACTTGAGTTGGTGGAGGGATTGGGTTGTTTTGTTTGATTTGTGTTGTTGGGGCAGGGCTGGGGCAACACAAAGGAACATTTTTTTTTTGGATAAAGTAGTTAAACTGATTTCAAATGGCAGTGTCTATCCTTGGAATACTGTATTTACAGGTAAGTTGTATATATAAAACATCTTCCACAGAATGTTATCATTGCATGACTGGGGCTCTTCTCAACTGCACCAACATCCAGCCTGCACCCCTAGTAGATCCCCTGATGTGGTGATATCTCAGACAATTGTGAATGACGTGTCCTGTTCTTGTCACTGTAGGACTAATCAAACATATCACACGATAATAAAAGGAACACTGAAAATCAGTCTTAGAAGAAACACAAACAGAATGTTCCTAGAAACAAGGTTGTAGATACTTCTTTTTGCTTACTTTGGGCATGTCATCAAGGAAGACCAATCGTTAGAAGAGAAAATCCTGTTTGGTAAAACATCAATGAAAATAAAGGAAACTCCCAATGAGATGGATTGACAAGATAACCACAATGATGAACTCAAACATACCAATGGTCATGAAGATGGTACAGCACCAAGCAACATTTCATTCTTTTATACACACGGTCGCCATGAGTCAGATCAGATTCTACAGCAACTAACAACAACGACGACAGTGTTTGCTAAATGCCAGGCACAAATCCAGGTATGCTATGACATTAGATATTATTATTATACAGATAAAGAAACTACAGTACAGACAAGTAACTCGCCCAAGGTCACACAGATAGTGGTGCGAACAGATTATATGTATAATGGCATTGACTCTAAAATGTAATGAAATAAATTTACTGTTAAAGATTTGTTTAATTTTGCTCCAAGTAGTATATTCTATTGTTTTACATTCATTCCCTTTCTTTAAAGCAGATTTCTTTTCGTGCTGATTTATAGCAAGATTTTACTATATATATTACAATTATCACTGAGTGCCAAGCACTCGATCCTGGTGATACCTGCCGTGGTTACTGCTAGGAATATAGTATCTGAGGTAGGGGCATCTTTTTGTAACTATTTCCTTCACAGAAGAAACATAAGACGCGCCTCTCAAGTTACAGAATTTGTGAATTTCAGTTGTAGATGACCTCTGAAATACTTATATTCATACATGACTTATAAATCATATTTAAGTATATGCTAGCAGAACAAAGCCTGTTAATCTACGGTAAATACACACACAGTTCTATTACAGAACACCGAAGTCATCAAGCAGACAATATTTTTCATTAAACACTGAATCATTGTGACTTGCCAGCAGCATGAAATAAATTAACATTTAATATTTAATACTGTGTGATGGCAATACTGAACCCAATGTGTATTTTAAATTTTATGTTGACATTTCAATTTTAACTCAGAAGCATTTCTATAAAAGGGTCCAAAGTATGTGCTTGAAAATAGTTTTAATTTAATAATTTTTTTCTTCTTTTTAATGCGATCTTATAGCATTTTTCCCTTAAATGAGGAATCCAATCCAATTTCATAAAATGGGCTTATCTTCTTGTGTTAAAGATATAATAACCTTCAAACAAAAACATTCAATAAATTGAAAAGGCCATCAGTCTGACCTATGGGATTTAAACAATTATAAACAATATGATCAGTTTAGAGATCAAATTAAAGAAAAGTGGTTAGCTCTGAAGATAAAGCACAAAATACATTACTAAAATATGAACTGATTTTTAATAAGGAAAAACACAGGTTTGCATTCAATACACTTCACAGTAGCAATTTTTCTCAACAAAAGCAACAGGGACTAAAACAATCAGCCCACTGATTTGGATGGAAAGAGAAACATCATTTCGTCTTGCTGTTAGGAAAGAGAAGAAAAACTCTTTAAAACTTAGTGGCATTCCACACAGATGGGCACCAACATCAGTCCGTCTCGCAGGCGCATCACACCCCTTTGGTATCACTCAGTTTTATTTCAGTCAATTCTCAATTAGGAGACAAAAACTGTAACAACACTGTTTGTAAGAACCATAGTGTGTGTAGAAGGGAGCGAAAAATAAGCTCTTGAAACTTCAGTATCAACAGATCTCTTTCTGTATCCAGCTTTTCCAATAATGTAATTCTGTTGCTTCTGCTCATTTCCCATTTTCTCTTGTTATTATAAAGGACATCTAAAAATATTTGACCACATTAAGCAATAACTTTGTGCAGATTTTCTTTTTTAAAGAACCGGAAGAGAAGAATTAAATATGGCTGCAGACGTGCGCCGAAGTCGGGAAGTGTGGGTCTGTGTAAGTATGTGCATGTTCTTAGGGTCCACAAACCTCTAAATTACTAGTGAAGATCAGACATAGACTTTTAAAACAAATGCAAGAATTATACAACCAAAGTCCAGCTTCACAATGCATAAGAATTTCCTGCTGTAAACCTTGGAAATCCTTCAGAATAAGGATAATGGATTTAATTACTAACCATCTAATGTGTGCCACGTGGGGTTGCCATGAGTCGGAATCAACTCAACAAGCAACAGGTTGGCTTTTTTCTTGATTTCTTTAAATGTGTATCAGACAGCCACAGGTTTGGTTCTGTTGGCTTAGACACAATTGTGGGGGCATTCCCATACGTTAACCCATTTAGTGCTGACAGTAATCCCTCTCAGGTGGGTTTGATCACCTCACTTTTCAGGTGAAAAAACAAACTTAGAGACATTAACAAATTTGGCAGGTGTAGATAGGCCACAACTTCAACTTTAGTTTTCCTTTCATTTAGTAAACATTTTAAGTACCTTCTCCCTGCGCCAGGCCCTACGCTTAGCACAGGATCTGCCCTACCAGTCCATTTCTTTCCCATCACACAGCCACAAAGCCAGTCGCCTACACCCAGGACAGTACACATGTGGCCCAGTTAGGGTCTCAGTGAAGGTTCTTTCAGTTATTTGATAATATAATAAGTTACTCGCCTCTACAAAATAAACATTTAAATAGATATTTGGGTCCAGGTTTATAGATTCTAAACCATCTTGCTATTCAACACTAAAACATATACTTGAAAAATAATTTTAAAAAGGGAAATTATTTCACTGATTATGATCATACAGGAAGCTCACGTCAGGTGACAAATAGTTGCACTCCAAACTAACACAATCACAGAGAGGAAGTGTGGTACAGTGTGATATATAGAGTGTGATGCACATTCCCTCAGCCTAGTGTATAAATAATCCCACATTATCTGTTTCCAGGGTGTATGATTTGAATGCTCAGTTCAATTACAGGCTTCACATGGTGTGGTCTTCTAAGGCTTTTGCATATGCTTAAGGCATAATGTGTAGTGTTGGTCACAACGCAAATGCTTAACATAAGGAAGCCTTGTTATGTAACGATTAGTGCATGTATTACTTTAGACGCTGGTGAGTTGAACGCTAGCTGTGCCATTTACAAGCTTCCTCACCTTGGGCACGTTATATCACTTCTCTGTACCTCAGTTTCTACACTGTAAAATGCAGATGATTACAGCAGCACCTATGGAGCCTGGGTGGTGCAAGTGGTTTGTAATCAGCTGCTGACCTAAAGGTTTGCAGTTCAAATCCACGAAGGGGCTCTGTGGAAGAAAGTCCCGGCAAATTGCTTCCATAAAAGATGGCAGTCGAGAAGGCCCTATGGAGCAACGCTACTCTAAAATACATAGGGTCACCATGAGTCTGGGCCAACCTGATGGCGGCTAATAACAATAGTAGCACCTGCCCACACTTGAGAGATTACTGTGAGAACTAAATGAAATGGTATCTGTGAAATATTTAGCACATGTCCAGGTCAGAGTTAGGGCTCATTAAATGCCGGCTTTATATTGGAGTAGGGAGTTAGAAAACCAAACCCATTGCCATCCAGTCGATTCTGACTCATATAAACCCTATAGGACAGAGCAGGACTGCCCCCAGGGGTTTCCAAGGGTTTCCAAGGAGCAGTTGGTGGATTCAAACTGCTGACCTTTTGGTCAGGAGCTGAGCTCTCCTCCACTGCGCCACCAGCACTCCACAGGGTATTAGAGAGGCTGGAAATAAATTTTCTGGTAGGCATTGGGGTGAGCAGATTAGAAATTCATCACTTTCTCTCTACTCTCTAATCTTTAAAGCTTCTTAGTATGCAGGAAAAGACCTGCTCCTGAATCAGGTTGTTTCCATAATGTGAAATTCCAGAAAAACCATTTACTTCTCTTATTTTAACAACATCCTGCTAAAACACACACACAGTTCTTCATACTAACATTCAAAATAACTGCTTATGATATAACAATAGCAAATACACGGATTTCCTTCTATAGGATTCTATATTCTACTTCCTTGCGTTAAGCACTTACTTTTGGACCAACACGTGCATAATGCCTTGAGTATATGCATTCAATTTATTCACTCAAAACAACTGCTTATGATATAACCTAATAGTGAATACACTATTACTGATTTCCTTCTGTTATGATTCTACAGTCCCTGAACAAATTGTACATTTTCATTCTAAAAAGAAAATATCAATTCCTTCCAAAGTTATGCTCAAACTCAAAGGACAGTGATAAATTTGAACATGTAAAAAAAAAAAAAAACAGTCTCCAAAAGAGAAAAATTACATTAATCACATATTTATATCTTAAATGAAAAATAAAATTTTTACTGGCTTAAATAATTATATTGCTGTTTATCAGGTTGTATATTAGTCTTTTATCTCCAACTTACTTCAAGCCAAGCTGTTACTCAGATGTAACATGCCTACACAACTAATAAATCTATCAAGCTTTTAATTTCTGAATCCTAGCCAAAAGAGAATATTGCCTCAGTAGAATAGAAAAAGCTTTTTTTTTTTTTTTTTTAATTTTATAACATATATATAGGTATGAGGAAACTCAGGCTTAGAATACAGGCTTCTGGGGAAGCCAAGTGGATAGAAACTCCCTTTTAGAAGCAAAACCTATTGTATCTTAACCAGTAGATCTTGTTTTATGTATCACTTGGTTACTCATCTCCTTTTTAATTAGTATATTAATTGTTCTAAATACAATAATTCAATACAGTCATCTTCCCAGTGGCCCACAGTAAGCATCTTTTTCGGCAACGGGTAATATAACAAAGCATAACGTATAGCAAGGCTGAAAACTAATATCTATTTTAAAAATTCTCAAGATTGGCACAAGCACACTAAGTCAGCAGAAGTGATACGTTTCAATAGCCTGGGGGATGTTTAGTAGATTCGGAGATTTAGGGCTTCAGCTCAATATACCAAAGTGAAGATTGGCAAAGCTGAAACAACTGTTCTGAAAAAATGTGGAAAGGGCGGCAGTTGGGAAAGAGTGTTCAACGGGATAACCCTTGCAGACTGCCAATTGTTCTGAGGTCGAACAGAAAGAAAACCAAGCACTTAAAAAAAAAAACAGTCCCTTCTTCAATCTTTCTTCCACTTTGGGAAACACATCTCTCACCACCGTTATCCTCCTATACAAGAAGGTAGATCCCTCATCTGTGGTACACTGGTTTTCATACCACCCTTCATGAAACCCAAGTTGGTCCACTGAGTGCTACCATGACATTAACTGGAGAGGGGAGGTGTCCGGGACAGGAGGGAATTCAGTGACTCTATCAATGCAACTCCATTTTTATCTTTCTTCAACACTGGGGTTCTGTGTAAAAAAAAATGTGAGAGGAACATTTTGCTGCTATATGAAAATTGAAAATGGCTATCCTGATACAGTAGGTTTCATCGTCTCTGGCTAATTTCAGAAACTTCCACAATCAGATGTTGTTTTGATCATCTAGTGCTGCTGTAATAGAAACCCCACAAGCGGATGGCTTTAACAAACAGAAGTTAATTCTCACAGTCTAGTAGGCTAGAAGTCCATATTCAGGGTGTCAGCTCCAGGGGAAGGCTTTCTCTCTCTGTCGGTTCTGGAGGAAGGTCCTTGTCACCCACCTTCCCTAGACTAGAAGCTTCTCAATGCTATTCTCCTGGGTCTTGCTTCTTGGTGGTATGAGGTCCCAACTCTCTGCTTGCCTTCCTTACCTTTTACCTCTTGTAAGCTAAAAGGTGGTGCAGACCACACACCAGGAAAACTCCCTTTACATTGGATCAGGGATGCGATCTGAGCAAGAGTGTTATATCCAACCCTAAGCCTCTTTAACATAATCTAATCTTGCCTCATTAACCACAGGCAGAGGCTGGACTTTACAACACATAGGAAAATTGTATCAGTCATTAAATGGAAGACAATCACACACACCCTATTGAGAGTCATGTGACTAGTAGGTGGCAGGTTCAGCACTGGGATCACATCATGCTTCCAAACCCCATGCTGTGCCACACCAAAACAGTGTCCATTTTATTGTGAAGATACCCTCCCCCCAAAAAATTGTGGTGGGGGAGGCAATTCTTAGCTGTTTTGAGGAAAACAATGACAAGATCAGAACTGTTTTGAAAAGGAACATTTATAGCATTTTAAAGAATGGTGTCATGGATTGAATTAAGTCCCCCAAAAATGTATGTATTAACTTGGTCAGGCCATGATTCCCAATATTCTGTGGTTGTCCTCCATTTTGTGATTACAATTTTATGTTAAAGAGGATTAGGGTGGGGTTGTAACACCCTTACCAAGTCACAGCCCTGATCCAATGTAAAGGGAGTTTCACTAGGGTGTGGCCTGCACCATCTTTTGTCTCTCAAGAGATAAAAGGTAAGTGAAGTAAGCAGAGTCGGGAACCTCATACCACCAAGAAAGCAGCACCAGGAGCAGAGCACGTCCTTTGGACCTGAGGTTCCTGCGCTGAGATCTTCCCAGACCAAGGGAAGATTGAAGACAACGACCTTCCTCCAGACCTGACAAGAGAGAGAAAGCTTTCCCCTGGAGCTGGCGCCTGAATTCGGACTTCTAGCCTACTGGACTGTAGGAGTATAAACTTCTCTTTGTTAAAGCCATCTACTTGCAGTATTTTTGTTATAGCAGCACTAGATAACTAAGACAGATGGATAGAGATGAAAGACTAGTTAGGAGATTACTAAAGTAAATGGGCCTGAAATAAAACAGAAGTAGTTAGGATGGTGCAGGAGATGAGTGTGAACACGAGCCACTTGGGGAAACTGAGTTTGCAGGGCTTGACTCCAGTTAGGTACATAAACTTTACCCAAGTCCCATGACCTCCTCACAAGATCTTGTCTTGGCTCATCTTTTTACAGACTCTCACTATTCTTTTTGTGATGTATCACATGGTTAAGAGTTTATCATATTTCACCAAATCTAAAATGCCATTGATTTTATGAGAAACTATTACTATGAGTCAGAATCGACTCGACAGCATTGGGTCTGGGTTTATTACTTATGTATCACTCAGAGAAAAAAAAATGTTGTCAATTAAACTGTTAACATGCTATTGACTTTAATACACATGCTTATTTCAAACATACAATGTGAAAAATATTTGTACCTCAGAATTGATGAAATATGTACTTTTTCTATATTTTTATACGATTTTATTCTCACACCTCGACAAGTTTCTAAGATCATGTCTTATTAAGAAGAGTGTTTGTAATGCCATGGCCTCTAATATAACGCACCGCTTTATAACCATTCTGTGAGGACTGCAGGCACTGACCCCATAGTCTAAGAGTATGCTGTCTGGACCAAATCCTTCTCTGTCCAAAACTGGAAGGGCTTCCTAAATCCTCAGCTCTGGCTGTCCACCCTCCTACATTATCATTCACTAAGCGCTTACCAGGTCCTAAACACTTTTCATGAAATTTGTTGTTTTTCTCACAATTCTGTGATGCATGCAGTATCATCAATGTTTATTATTAGATGAAAAAACTCAGTTTTCAACTAATAATTCTGAAGAAATAAAAGCCCAGAGCGACGTGATTTTTAAATTAAAGGTGCATCTGAAGAGAAACAGGCCTAGTAGAACAATCCTGCTAGCTTTTGTTTTTCTCAATTTTGTGAAACATTAACTCAACACCAGGTAATTTCTCTTGCATAACTCTCTATTGACTGTGGATCATATTGAGGCTTCTGGTCAGAATACATTTATTTTTTAGAATAAACTCTCATTTAGTGGAATATGAGCCAGCAGAAAGTGACAAGAAGTAGGCTCCAGAGAGCCTGCAGTCCTCAGTCTTAAGAGCACATCTTTCAGGGATGATAGCTCTTGGGTTATTTGTACATCAGTAGGTCTCAATATAAACATGAAACAACAATGAAAAGCCAGCAAATCAACAAGAGGAAAACATGTCAGAAACACTGTGGTATCCAGGGGCTATCACATATCTGAATTAATGAGCTCATTGTCCAGTGAGGGCAGTCTCTTGATTAGCCAAAGGACTAACAGAAAATACTCCCATAACACTTGCATGTTTATGCAGAAAGATATTAACTGAGAATTACTCACATTCCCTTACGCTGACAATCTTCTAGCTAAAGAGAAAATGGGCTTTTTCGAAGCTATTGGGTTTGAGGAACATCTGTTTTGTGCTAGCTAATCTTTCACAAATGTTTTCAACACTTAGGGGTCACATATTTGCTATTCTAATATAGCACATGCAACTGATTCAAGTCCTTAGAATTCTGAGCTAGCCATTACCTGTTCCTCAAGACACTACTACGTTTTTCAGCTCTTCTGTTTGCAGAAAATCTTATTTCAGAAGGGTATCACACAACTCCTTAATAGCTCTTTCATTTTGGTTCCTTTTTAGTCGTTATCTAGAAGCTTTTTTGCTCACAAAGCCTGTGATTCCTAAAAAGTTCAACTTTCTTTTAAGGATGGGTAGGGAACTCTTTTGGGAATTCCATGCTCTTCCCTTCCCACTTCATCTCTGTTTCCATCAAGTAGCTTTATATTCATCCTTTAAGTTCAAATCTTTCCTAAATCCCTCTAAAAGAATTAACAGTTCCTTCCTCTGTGTTCGCAAACTACTTTGTTCACATTACTATTACAGTACTGAACACGTTCAGTAAACTGTTCATATCCCAAATCTATAAGTCTACAAAGACAGAATAAATCACTTATTCGTCTTTATATGTCTAAATGTGATGCACAGTGTTTGATGAATAATTTTATTACTGTGACTCAAAACTCCTACTAATAATTTTATTTTATTTAAGGAAAACATTATATCAACTATTCTGCAAAATGGTTAATAAGAAAAAGAAAACACATTTTCAAGTAAAAATTCAAAAGGAGCATAATCAGAAGAAAAAATATAAATTGCAGAAAATAATATTTTCCTTTTCTCATTCATTTTCCATGGTTTCTTAATTCCCTTCTATTAAGCTTCTCTTAGGGCAATTTCATATATGAATAGTTATATCTAGTTTTATGAACCTGACAAATTATCTTGCCCAAAGTTACAGAATATATATTTAGTATAGTACTGGATAATACAAAATTCTCTTTGCAATGTTTTATCAGAATATTTGCTTGCCTGATTAAATACAAAATAGAGCAATATTAAAATAAATCTGCATAGTCTGAATACAAACCAGCAAAGAGATAACTGTATTATATGCTAGGCCAAAGGGAGAAACTGGGTTACTATTATAATTATAGCCTAGATAATCTACAAAGCAAGTAATCTTGCATTAACATCACTTCACAAAGTTAAGTATGTTAAATATGTAAGATACTTAGTACATATACTAATAACATAAAAGAATATAAACACCTGCAAGTCTACATTATGGGCCCAGGCCCTGTCTATAGGCAAATTCCTAAAATCTCACATGAACAATACTTTGAAGAAACATTTTCAAATTTTCATTTGAACATTCTCTTTGTACTTCTTAAATGCCAGTTTTTTTTTTTTAGTGTAGCTAGCACACCTGGCAGATGTTACTCCTACATTAGTTTTCACACTTGTTTTTGTAGGCAGATCTTTAACAACCGGGAAACTGGAGCTGGCGCCCCCCTTTGCGCCTCTTCCATGTCAGTGGGGCTTGTTTCTTAAAAAGAGACAAGAAGGCAGACACAGTGGGGACGAAGTACGGTAGCCAAGAACAGGGGCTGGCAAACTTTTTCTATAAAGGGCAGGCTTTGCAGACCATATGGCCTCTGTCACAACTGCTCAACTCTGCTGCTGTAGCAACAGAAAATAGATGATATGTAAATGAATGGGCATGGCTGGGCTGGGCCTCGGGTTGTAGTTTGCCAATTCCTGGACCAGAACAAGCACCTGGCTGGGGTCAGATGCCCCAGTTTGATTACTATGTTATTTACTAGCTGTATTTTTTTTTTTATATATATATATATATAACCATAGACAGAAACCCTGGTGGCATAGTGGCTAAGTGCTACGGTTGCTAAGCAAAAGGTCACCAGTTCAAATCCGCCAGGCGCTCCTTGGAAACTCTGCGGGGCAGTTCTACTCTGTCCTGTGGGGTCGCTATGAGTCGGAATCGACTCGACGGCAGGGGGTTTGGTTTTTGGTTTATAACCATCGGCAAGCTACTGAAAGTCTCTAGGCCTGCTTTCCATCTGTAAAATGGAGATAGTGACAGTAGCAATCTCATAGGATTGTTATGAAGATTACGTATAAGGCAACGTACGAAAAGTGATGAGCACATCTGTTGTGGTTGTTAGTTGCCACTGAGTCAGTTCCAACTCCTGGTGACCCCATGTATGTCAGAATAGAACTGCTCCATAAGGATCTGTTTCTGAAAGGTTACGGACTTAGCCTTTCAGAGCCAGATCACCAGGCCTGTCTCCCAAGGCGCTCCTGGGTGGCTCAAACCACCAACCATCCAGCTAGTGGTAGAGTGCTTAATTATTTGTGCCAGCCAGGGACTGACTGGCATGTAGTAAGTGCTTAAGAAACATTTGCTATGTTAACTTGTAAGCAACTGCATATTAAAGAAGGTGCCATTTTGTGAACTTATAAAAAGTTATAAAAATGTACTCAGTTTAAGTCACCTTGTTTCAAAGGAAATGCAAGATTCCATAAAAGAAAATATATAAATGGCCATTAAGTCCACAATAAAATGTTCAACAATATTTGTTACCAGGAAAACATATAAGTTAAAACCACAGTAAGATGCCACTGCACATCTTCTAGGATGACGACAATTAAGAAAATGGACACAACAGCAAACATTGGGGAAGATGTGGGGCAGGTGGCACTTCCATACGTTGCTGGTGGGAATGCGAAATGCTATAGCCACTTTGGAAAACAGTTTAGCAGTACCTAATAAATTGAAAAATATACTTATTATATGACCTGGCAATTCGACTACTGGGTATTTACCCAAGAAAAATAGAATATATGCTCACACACAGATTTGTACATGAATATCCAAAGCAGCTTGATTCATAATAGCTAATCACTGGCGACAAATTGTGTTATATCCACAGAATGGAATACTACTCAGAATAAAAAGAAACAGACCAGTGGCACAAACAACAATATGCATGAACCTCAAAATCACTATGCTCAATGAAAGAAGTCAGACACCAGAGTCTACTGTAAGATTCCACTTATTTGAAATTATAGTACAAACAAAACTAATCTATAGACAAAAAGTAGGTCAATGGTTGCCTGCAGCCGGAGGTGTAGAAAGATTGTTACCAAAGGGACATACGGTGACTTTTTGAAAGGATGGAAATGTTCTATATCTTGATTGTGGTGACAGCTGTTACATGGTGCATATATTTGCTAACATTCATCAACCTAAACAATAAAACTGATGTAAACCAAAAGACACAAGGGAATTATGAAAAAGGAAGGAGGAATGCAAACAGCTAAGTACATAAGGTACTCAGCACAGAGACCATCAATCTGGGATGTTTTCACTGCCTCAGGTCAGCCTAAAACCTGTTGATCTGTTGCCGTCCAGTCGATTTTGACTCATAATGACCCTAGAGGACAGAGTAGAACTGCTGCACAGGGCAGGTCAGCCTGGAGGGCCCTAAATGCTGAGTGTAAAACCCAGAAACAAATCCCCCTCCATCGGTCACTCTCAACGTTTATTTTGACTTCCCTTTCCAGCCCAAAAGTGGGAAGATATTGTGGTGGCCACACTCTAAGGTAAGCCCTCCAAACCCACGATCCCTGCCTCCTATTGTTCATGCTCTATAGAATCCCCTTCCCCTGAGTACGGACAGGACCTGCGACTAGCTTCTAACCAACAGAGTATGACAAACTTATATGTCACCTTGTGATCACTTTACGCTAAGGCTCTTCTTGGTAGCATACTTGCTCTCGAGCCTCTCTTCACTGAGTTGCCAAGTGGGGAAAGTCCACATGGAAAGAAACTGTGGGTGGCCTCTGTGAACTGTAGGCAGACTCCAGTCAACAGCCAGGAGGAGGCTGGGCTCTTCCATCTTACCGCTGCAGGGAAATGAAATTCTGCCAACAACCCGACTAGCATGGACGCGGATTCTTCCCCTAGTCAATTCTCCAGAAGAATGTAACCAATGTCACTGAACAATATGTACAGAAATTGTTAATAAGAACCTAATTTCCTGTGTAAACGTTCACCAAAAATAAAATATTAAAAACAGACAAACAAAACTGTGACTTAGGAAAAAGATGGCTAGTCCCACCATGAGAAGTGGAAGGATGACTTGCTCAGCACTTTGGCTATTTTACGAAAACCATTGCTGTTGAGTCGATTCCAACTCATAGCAACCCTATAAGACAGAGTAGAACTGCCCCATAGGGTTTCCAAAGAGCTCCTAGTAGATTCAAACTGCTGACCTTTTGGTCAGCAGCCAAACTCTAAAACGCTACACCACCAAGATTACCATCTTATTTACTGTATCTGCAAAGGATTTAAAAATTAAAACCACACTAATATTCCACAGAAGTATTTCCTAGAACCTACCAATTTATTCTACAAATTCATGCAACAGGCATTCATAGCTTTCTAAAAGATCACATGGAAGCAAAGATATGTACCATTACAGCCCCTGCCTTCCAGGTACTCACAGACATTTACGATCCATTGGAAAGATATATTTGAGAATTAAATTCTAGCATATGATTGGATACCACAAAGGTGAGAAGGAAGCAAGGCTACCCTAAAGTCAGAGGCATAGCCTACCTCGCTGGCTTCAGGTCACTTGAGATTTGTTACTGAATCAGCCCAGAAAACACTGCTCTCTTTCACTGTACTTCATTAATAATAATGGCCGTCATTTACTGATAACTTATCATGTGCCAGGCACAGTGGCTAGGTGCTTTCCATACACTGTAACATTTACTCCACTTGACAATCCTGTTGTTGTTGGGTACCATCAAGTCAATTCCAACTCAGGGTGACCCATGAGATAGGTATTTTTACGCTTACACTTATTTTACGGAGGAAAGCTCTGCTGTAATAGTGAACACACTCCGCAACGATGTTGTTCGGTTAAACGGCAGGCTCTTCCCTGTAGGACAGCGAGCATTTTAAAGCATAGGGTATTACGTCATTGTCATCTTGGTATCCCCAGAACCTAGTGTACCTCTAGTACCTGGCGCATAGTAGGTGCTCATAAAACGCCCATGAAATAGATGAGTGAAGATATTATTGAATGAATGTAGTTACTAAATACATACTACATATGCATGCCTTGTGCTTAAGCACTGAGAAGTCGTAGAGTGAAAAAGAGATGAAAAGACTTTGATTCCTGAACACGCACATAGCTATGGCAAGAAAAGAAGTCCCATTCCATGAGTACATAGAATGCTGTGGAAATGCACCTTAGTACTAGCAAGCTGAAAGCCAAATAAAAAGAACACCTATATTAGGGAATGATGATACACACAGTTGCCGGAACCTGAAGACTATTAAGAGGAAGGAAAAGACAGAGGCAGAATTTAGTTCAATTCTCCTTGTTTTTGTAACATTCCTACGAAACAAATGGATCTGAAAAATCCTTCTGCAAGACATGAACTCTGTGAACCCAGTTCTGAAGGTCCAAATATGTAGACGGAATTTACATAGACCCTCGCACTGGGAAAGAGGAAACAGAAATTCATGGAAAAAAGATGTAAAAATTAAAAAACTCTGTTATGTTCCAAAAGGCTATTGTAGTTTTCCTTAAAAAAAAAAATTACCTACCCTTATTTTTCAACCTCTCTTTTCTTACCACTTCAGACAGATGAAGATAAACGAAGTACAGCAGATGAACTCCTTTGCTTGGGTACAAATTATCTTTTGTATCAATGTTATTGTTTTGTAAGCACTTTTAATATTGCCTCTAGCAGCTGAGACTTCTGTTTCAACATATGTTATGGGAAAAATGGCAAAAAATGTATTCATGTCCAAAATAACTAAACAGTCAATAAAATCTGCCTAGAAAATGTTATAACTCAATCTGGTTTGTTGCTGTTCAATTCCAACCCCTCTCTTCAAATACGAATGAATAACCTCAGATTCTCAAGATTGTTAATACATTCTATTTCATCCCACCCTACACTAAACCGCTGATGCAAAATCACTCCTTGAGAGAGACTGGAATTTAATCTCCTTCTCCTGGTCCTTCCCTGGGACATGAGACAGAAGAAATAGAAAGCTCTAATAATTCTTCTGTTCAACAATGGTCACCTTAAAAATTCAGTTTACCAAGGGAGCATACAGCTCACATATAAAGTAAAGCAGTAGTCAAGCTCCCGGGCTCTGGATTCAGACTGCCTGGGTTCAGATCACAGATCTACAATCGAAATCTCAGGTTTTACCTTTCTAAAACCAAACTCATTGTCGTTGAGTCGATTCTGACTCATAATGACCCTACAGGACAGAGTAGAACTGCCCCATAGAATTTCCAAGGAGCACCTGGGTGGATTAGAACTGCTGACCTTTTGGTTAACAGCCAGCCATAGCACTTAACTACTATGCCACCAGGGTTTCCTTTCTAAAACGGATAATCTAAATTTTAAGACTGAGATAATCACGTGCAAAGAGCTTACTTAGCATACTAACTGGAACTAAAGTACTCAATAAGCATGAGCTACTACCATTATTATTACAGTCTCTATGCTACCTGCCTCCTAAAGTCTTGCCCTTGACTCTCACCTGAACAAACCAAAAGGACCTCAGAGTTCTTACTCTAGGTAAGCTGGGCTACAATGTTAAATGTGTCCATCCTGCCTGCCTTCCCCCACCCTTCCCCTTCCTAACAATAATCAGTACCACAGGAAAGCTTTTTCTCATACTATGTCCACACATATATTATGGTAACTAGAAGTCTGAAATTAACCAGTGTGGACCTAATTTCAAATACTCTGCCCCACTGGTCCTGTAATGACACTTGCTGTATCTTTAGAATTCATATCTTTCACTCATCACACTACATGGTGATAAACAAAGACTGCCACACATTCTTGGTTTGACACACCGTGACAAAACAGTGTAGTTCAACTGTGACTTACACACAATCTTCGGACACACCATTCGTAACAGTCCAGCTTCTAGTAACTGATTTAAACATAACGAAAGGAAGGGTTTACACCAGCTAGTGTCAAATGCTTACGTTTAACACCTTAATATTTAAGTAAAACAGCAAAGCAACCAGTAGAAAAATTAAACATTATTAACCTCTCGTGAAAGAAAGACTACATTAATGTTGTTCTTCGAATGAAATCTTGCTAGAGAACTGAATTCCATATCACCTGCTACCTTAAATGCTCCCTCAGAGCCAGAATCAAGAGCATTGGTGGACATGCTGCAAGCTGGCATACAAGGCTGTCGGATGCTGTGTGGCAGGACTACTTCAACTGTTAGGTGAAGATTTCCCCACAGTCTGGTGCAGCAGTTCTTCTGCATCTAGCATCTGGTATTGTGTTACAAATGCAGAACAAAGGAAGCGGCAGATTCAGAAGTCTTTCAGTTTTCCTTTGACCATCTACACAGTTAAAGAGTATCGTCCGAGGGTCACCTGGTTGTTTCAAGGTAAATTCTCCCAATAACATGACACAGGAGCAAAATTGCCATCCTCTCAAGTTTCTGACTCTAAAGGGAATATCCCCACCTCACAAAAAGCTTAGGGCAGGGTAATAACAAAACCCTGCCTTCTGGCACTTGCTGCAATTTCTTTTTTTAATCTGACAATCACAAATCACTACCCTCTGCCATCAATAATTCTTATAAGCAAATATTTTCCATCCTCTTAGTGAAATTCAAATTTATTTAAAATGTTCCATATAAATTATTTCCCCAAGGTTTCAATCAATGCAAACTCTGGAATAGTGACACAGGACTGGCAAAGTTCTGTGCTCAAATTCTTAGAAAATTAGTGCTTGTTTTCTACAAACTCCCTCAGTGATGAAAACAGTTTTTTTCAATTATTTCAGAAATTTGTATGTAGTAAAATTCCCCAATATAACTGGGAGTACAGTCACTAGTTTTGTTCATCTCTGTATATTCAGCACCTATCACAGGGCTTGGCACATACCAAAAAAACCCAACCAAACCCATTGTCACTGAATCAATTTAGACTCATAGCAACCCTATATGACAGAGTAGAACTGCCTCATAAGGTTTTTAAGGCTGTAATCTTTATGGAAACAGACTGTCAGATCTTTATCTTGCAGAGTGGCTGGTGGGTTTCAACCACTGACCTCTTGGTTAGCAGCTAGGTATTTAACCACTGCACTACCAGGGCTCCCTTGGCATAAACTAGTGACTCAGTATTTGTTGCCTCAAGAGTAGATCTGTTGCCTCTAAAAATGTTTGATAATTAGGCTTTTGAATTCAGATTCAAATGGGTAATTTTTCTCCTTTTAACCTTCATTATAAAAGTGGAGTTGTAGAACTTTAGAAAATATTTGACCTCAAGATATAATACAATCACATTTTAAAATGCAATAATTTTTTTGAATGTCATAAATATTAACTGATGATAAAATGTTAATAAAACAGTTTCCAAAAGTCTTATATCTAAATGTCTGAAGTTGTTTTGAACTTAGAAAATGTTTTCTCATATAAATGGTATTTTGAATAATGATCAGGTCAGATGAACTAACAATTTTGCAATTTCATAAGAAGTTTAAAAGCCTTTTGTTGTAAAACCCATGAATCTAATCACTATGTAATACACAGCTTGTATTTTGTATAATAGTATTTGACACTCCATCTTTTAAATAAGGATGCCAAAAGAACTTACCTCCATGTCCAAACATGGCTAGAGACAGATTTGGTTTAAATTCTAGTTCCATCATTTGCTGTGTGGCCTTGGGTAAGTTACTAAACCTCTTGCTGCCTCAGTCACCATACCTCTAAGATGGAAATATCAACACTATAAGCCCATTGCCGTTAATTCGATTCCAACTCATAGTGACCCCACAGGACAGAGTGGAACTGTCTCATAGGGCTTCGGAGGAGCAGCTGGTGGACTCCAGCTGCCAACCTTTTGGTTAGCACCCAAATACTTAACCACGGTGTCACCAGGGATCCACATACTATATTATGGGAACATTATTTCTTGAAATATATTAATTAGCTTTGCCTTTTTGTCTTTCCATACATCCGACTCTGCCTCAATATTGCAGATGCATCTACTTACCTAAGAGACATTTAGGTTTATCAAAATGGGAATACAAAGAGAAATACCAGAAATCAGTATTTTAAGTCAACAGCAAAACAACGTTCTTGAAAGCCAAGACTTGTGTTTTCTAAATTCCTTAAGCATCAACATGAATACTTAGAGGTGAGGAAAGCATGAGAACCTCAGCACTGGTGACCTGCTTCCAAGCACTAGCACCACATCAGAATCACCTGGGAAGCCGTTTTAACCTTCTAATACCTGGGCCCCATCTGCAGAGATTCTGACTGGTCTGGGGCGCAGTGTAGAGGGGGAGTGGTACTCAGGCACTGGTACGTTTCTAAGTGCCATCACGTGATTCTAATGTGCAGCCTGGATTTATAACCACAGCTCTAAGAGAAGACTTGTATTTGTTTCAAACCCCAACCAATACAGAACAGGAGGGGAAACCCCGCAGTGGCCTCCTGGTCCCTTACAGTAATGTATGTGGAATATGCAGGGGATCCTGAACTTCCCTGTGAACCAGTGGGATAATGTGGAGGCATGGACAGGAATGGTGGAAGGAGAAGCATGGGGCCAGCCGGAGTGGGCAGATCTCAGTGTACTGCGATATAAAGATATGGGGCAAAGGGCAGTGCAAGGACCAGGTTAGATAAACCACTAAGGCAGAGACTAATGGTGGTCTTGCTCCCATTGTCAAGGAGAGCACAAGAAGGAGGAAAAGCAAAGGGTTGAGCCTTTACCTGAAAGAAGCTGAGTTACTCAAACTGTTTAAAAGAAATAAAACAGAGGCACCATTAACTGACAAGTTTGTCCCAGACATGCGCTTCCCTCACCTCACCCCCTCCCCATCCCGGTTGAGGTGGGGGCTTAGGAGAAAAAGTGGCTGAGTTATAGACTATAAGAGAGCCACTGTTAATGAACATTATCCAAAACATGAAAAGAAGGACAACACGAGGGAGCCACGTGCGCTCTCAATGTCACACCAGGACACCGATGAACGGCTTTGCCCAAGGATTCTCTAGAAGGATGTACGTGTGTTAGACTTTGTTCTTTACTATTTCATTACAGTGCAGACACTGGAACTACACGTGAATGTGTAGATTTCTGTCCAACAGAAGGAATAACCCTAAAGCCTGTGGTATCATTGTGTACAGAACGCTACCAGTTTTGTTTCTAACACAACAGTCTCATTCTAATGTTTTTTTTATGCCTGTAAATGCTCAGTCCCTTAAACCTTCCTAGAAGCAGCATTAACCCTTACTAGTTCCTTCATTAAAAAGTTAATATATCTTTGACACATTTCAATCTGTATTTCTATGAGAGTCAGGTTTTTAACTTTTTGAAAATTAGACTCTGATACTGCATTTTCTTTGCAGACTAATAGTACATATAAATTTACCACCCACTGACACCAATCTCAAATGGGTATTTTACAAGATAGTTCATGTGCTTAACAGTGCATAAAAAAATAGCACATAATAAATGCTCAGCAAACACTAACCATTATTATTCATAAAGTGTTCACACGGCTGGTGGTGAGAGGAGGTTTTACCTGACTCCCTTGGTGGGGCAAATGGTTAATGTACTAGGCTGCTAACCAACAGGCTGGCGGTTAGTGTTCACTCAAAGGCTCCTCTGAAGAAAGGCCTGATGACTTGCTTCCGAAAAGTCAGCCACTGAAACCCCTGTAGAGCAGTTATGTTCTGACACATATATGGTTGCCATGACTTAAGGCAACCGGTTAGCAGTGGCCAGGGGCAGATTATCCAATAGGGGAGGTAAGCACAGTGCTTACCTTGCTTACCAGATCATCTGTAGTGGACAATTTCACATTTTTTCACCACATCAAAGGTTCTGCTTCTAGGTATACCTGGCATCTGTCTCTCTTCCAATCCCACAGCACCTTCCTACAGAATCAAAGCCTCTTTCCAAATTTATAATCACTGACAGGGGCAGGTGACCCAGTAAGCAAGGTAAGCATGGGCCTACTTGTGCTTACTTACTAATCTGCAGTAGACAATTTCACACGTGGTGAAACCCACAGGAAATTGTTCGCTACAGATGATCTGGTAAGCAAGGTAAGAGCCGTGCTTACTTTGCCTATGGATAACCACCCTGGGCAGTGGCCATGGACTCACCAACAGGAGTCCAAAGCAGTAGGCCGGGGCAACTCCAGACCTGTAGTTACACGGAAGACTCCTTGAGGAGCGGCCATCTGCATATACTATGAATCAGGGAAAGGCTCTGTTCAAAATAATTCCCAGACTATCACAATAAATGTATGGACCTCAGGCAAAAAAATAATTTAGCAAACTCAAGTATTCTGACCTAAAACAAGCCATCTCCTTGTTGACCCAAATTGTGCCCTTCCACACTTTAAGAGAATGTCTGGATGATTTCAAAAATTTTGAGGTTAATCCGGGCTATGGGAGAAAAAGCAATCCAGCAAAGGTATCTATATTAGCATGTGAACAGAGAGGAAAATATTCAAGTGAAGGCGTGAAAAACTGTTCAGCAAAAGCTATCAAAAAAGAGAGTATATATGGTTAATTTCTTAAATTATAAACGCCTTAGGTATGATTTCTCTGCAGGAAGTTTCTTCATAAATGAAGAGCACCTGTGAAAACAACAAAGTTGTCCAACCTTAAACTTGGGCTTCAAAGCTTGATTTTAATTTCAACTGTGTGTTTCAGACGTATCCACACACTGTCAAGGTCCTAGCGTTCGGCGATCTTTCATTCCACTGTTCTTCTTTCAAGCGTCTGGGGTTTGGCTATCCAATATCAATATGCAATACCACAACTGACAAGACAGAAGAAATAAAAGCACCTAATGTGGCGTGACAGTTAAGCGCTCAGCTGCTAACCAAAAGGCTGGCAGTTCAAACTCACCAAGTTGCTCCATGGGAGAAAGACCTGGTCATCCGTTCCTGCAAAGATTCCAGCCGAGAAACCCTACAGGGCTGTTCTACTCTGTCACGTGGGGACACTTTGAGTAGAAATGAACTCAACAGCACACATCAACAAAGCCCTACACAACAAAGTGAAAAAAGCCCTCCTTTTTTCCTCATTCAATCTCTTTTCCCTTGCCCAGAAGGGTAAAAAAATTAGCTTTATTTTGAAGTAAAAACACATAACATACATGAATATACCATGGACTGCCAAAAGAAAGAACACATCAGTCTTGGAAGAAGTACAACCAGAATGGTCCCTAAAAGCAAGGATGGCGAGACTGTGTCTTACGTATCTTGAACATGTCGTCAGGAAGGATCAGTTCCCGGAGGAGGACATCATGTTTGGTAAAGTACAGCGTCAGCAGAAAAGAGGAAGACCCTCAGTGAGGTGGATTGACACAGTAGCTGCAACAATGGGTTCAAGCATAACAATTGGAAGGATGGCACAGGACTGGGCAGTGCTTTGTTCTGTTGTGCACAGGGTCCCTATGAGTCAGAACCGACTCAGCAGCATCTAACAACAACAACACATAATACTCAATCTTCAGAATTTATCGCACTGGCAATGTTATCAACTACTGTTTTATCAGATACAACACAGGTGAAGAAAAGGTAATAATTAAATAGCAAATTCCTGAGGTTATATACATTTTTTAAAAAGAGGCCATTTTCTACACTATAAAATAGTATATACTTATCCTATTTGTTATCTTGTGATGGTATAATTAAACAAGCCTTGAGGTACAACAGAAAATAGGTAAATTAACAAAGGAGTTTTTTAAAAAAGAAAAGGCAGATTCAAGAATATTGACATTTCCATATCCTACAGAATGCTGATAACTGTATGGTCAAGATGAGCATTAACTCTGAATCACGTGTACAGCTTGCTAACAAATTAGGAAAATGTTCCCCTTTGGTTTCCTCCCTGGCTACTTGTAAAATAATATCCATACACAAATTTGCAATTCAAATTTGATGTCTTTTGAGTAGATTTTGCAGATCATGCTCTGAGAAGGGAGAGAGTGAGCTAAGAGGCGCATGGAAAGTATAATTTGCTGCTGGCTTTTAGCCAGAAACACTAGACCAAATGTTTAGAGACCAAGAGGCATCTAAGCAAGCCCACTGCATCCAGACTTCTCAACATTAGCTGTCACTGTTTGTTTATATGTGGACCTTCAAATAAAGGGCCAAATAGACTCATTTCTTAAATTAAAAATTCATGCATTTAAAAATATATTTATTGTATTTACACAGGACAGAAAAGAAAGCTATTTAGGGTCCCTTGAGAGCATTTATAACCATGCTGACAAGAAGTCCCAATGATTTAAGCAACTTTAATAACCATATGTCTGGACCAATGTTCAGCTGTAATTTACACATTATGTATAAGCTTTTATTTTCATACTTGAGAAAACATGCCAAGTATTCCTTATTTATTATCATAGTTAACTTGCAGAATGAGGGAGCTAATTACAATAGAAAGAAGAAAATATTGGTCTTGGGAAAAAAATGAATTTGCTTATCACAGAGGTAAGTAACAAAGGTGTCATTACTACCTTCCACAACCAAACCAACATGCCTGTATCTTGCACTTACTGTAACTGTCATGTACTAAAGCAGACATGATCACTGTGTGGGCAAATACATTGCGAGTAAAAATCCACTCTCACATATCAGTCACTCCAGCATAGCACAATATCATTTTTGTTGGCATATGATCTGGTAAACCATGTGACACAGTAAAAGCCATGGCTCATTACAGGTTTCCCTTCAACAAAGTCCTGCAAGCAGACATTTTCCACCTGGGCAACATGCTCCTAGTGTAATAGGAGGCTTCTCTGCAGAAAGCAGCACAAGGAGCTGAGGAATGACGGAAGAGGGTTAGACAGGGGTACGGGAGACAAAGAAAAAGAATAAAGAAAATAAGTCTGTATATATCCACTTTCAAAGAATCATTTTAGTTGATGTTAAATGTTAAGACAGTAAACTGAAGCATGACTTGGGAAAACATGCAGGTGAGATCAAAGAGGACCACAAAAAAAAATCCCAAACCCCCACTCGGTGGGTAAACACCTGTCTCACTCCATCTACATCATCAAAGTTCTGTAGACAAACTTCATCATGTATGATATCATCCTACACAACGTGGTAAGCATGAGATCAGTTGGTATTGTGAACCCTAACGTGTACCATATCATCTTCTAAAGGAAGTGTTGGCTCCATGAACTAACAGACTACTTCTTCAAGAGAGTCAAGCTTGGTACGCCATATTCAGAATTGTGTGTGCTTGGGCAGCTTGTACAAGAAATCATTCACTTCTTCAAGCTCATTTTTTATGTATGTTAAATATATTAAAAACCCCAGTTACCCAGTGCGGTGGAGTCAAATATACGTAACAAAAACTGGGCATTTCAACATTTTTTACATGTAGAATTCAGTGACATTAATTACATTCATCATGTCGTCAGGTACTACACATCTTAAACATTCAATGACATCCTGTAGCACTTAGAGCTTTAAAAAAAAAAAAAATTTTTTTTTTTTTGGAGCTTTTAGAGGGATGCTTTTTTTTTTACTGTACGTGTGGTCAACATAGATATTTAATTAATCTATGATTTATTTTAAATCAACTATTATTATATAAGAGAGGAGCCCTGGCTGCTCAGTGGTGAAGAACTTGGCTGCTAACCAAAAGGTGGGCAGTTTGAATCTACCAGCAGCTCCTTGGAAACCCTATGGGGCAGTTCTACTGTGTCTTATAGGGTCACTGTAAGTCAGAATCGACTTGACAGCAACAAGTACAGGTGTTATTACAAGGAGCATTCTGGCTGTACTTCTTCCAAGGAGTATACAGCCAGAATGCTCCTTAGAAGCAAGGATGGCAACACTTCATCTCACATACTTTGGACATGTTATCAGGAGGGATTCGGTCCCCAGGGAAGGACATCACGCTTAGTAAAGCAGAGGGTCAGCAAAAAAAAGGAAGACCCTCAACAAGATGGATTGATGCAACAGCTACAATGGGCTCAAGCGTAACAACTGTGGGGATGGCACAGGACCAGGCACTGTTTCGTTCTGTTGTACATAGGGTCACTATGAGTCAGAACCGACTTGATGGTACCTAACAACATAACAACTATTATTACAAGGTGACTTAAAAAACGAGTAGACTGTAACTGCTAAGTAGTAAAGCATACATTAGCATATGAAGACATGTCCACTTTTGAGCCTATGGGGCATTTCGAGGCCCTCTTACTGATGAGGCTACTCCTGGCAACTCTGCAGACTACACAGTGGAACAAACCCACAACTCCCTTATCATGCACAGTCTCAGAGGAAAAGTATTCACCCTGTGACTCAAGGCTAATTCTTATGCTTTCACCTTCTCAGCAATCTCATTTTATCATTAATAACCCTTCTTACCTGCAAATTTTCATCTTCATTGGCTCTCACAATTAAATCTCTTTAAAGCAATCAAACCAAAAAAATCTACATTCCCCTTCCAAATGCAACCATATTCTTTTCTTCCATTTACAGCAAGAAAAAAAGTTGCTATCGAGTAGATTACACCTTGTGGACAACCCTATGTATGTCAGAATAAACCGTGCTCCATAGGATTTTCAATGGCTAATTTTTCATATGGTGGCACAAAAAGTTTGCTAACCGAAAGAATGACAATTAAAACCCACCCAGAGGCGCTGTGGAAGATACGCCTGACGATCACCTGGCAATTTGCTTCCATTAAGATTACAGACAAGAAAACCCTATGTAGCAGTTCTACTCTAACACACGCACACAGGGCTGCTATGAGTCTGAACAGACTCAATGGCAACTAACAAAACAGGTTTTGGAAGTAGACTGCCAGACGTTTCTTCCACGGCACCTCTGGGTGCACTCAGATCTCCAATCTTTCAGTTAGCAGCCATGTGATTTAATCATTTGCACCACCCAGAGAGTCCTGATTCATAGATAACTTTCTTTAAAATATCCAGCACCTATCACTCTAATAAAGGTGCTCTACAAAACTGACCAAAGGATTCCTTATCACTGAATTCAATGAATATTTTTCAGCCCCTGTCTTAATGAGCTCTCTGTATGAGTCAGAATCGACTAGACAGCAATGGGTTTGGGTTTTTTTTTTTTTTTTTTTTTGGTAGTACTTATAACTGTTGACCTCATTCTTGAATTTTTTCTTTTCTCCCTTGGTTTCTATGACATCTTTCTCTCCAGGTTTTCCTACTACTTCTCTCCCTCTTAATTATCTTTGCTGGCTTTGCTTTTTTAGTTTGTATCTTAAATATTCCTGTTCCCCAGGGTTCCATCCATGGTCCTACTTTCTTCTTAACATCCTCTCCCTAGATTATTTCTACTTCCACAGCATCAACTATCATCTGTATACCTTCGAATTCTCAATCCTCTTGCCCAAATCTCTCTCTTGAAATTCAGTCCCACATATCCAGCTGCCTTCTGAACAGATCCACTTGGATGTGTCACAAGTACCTCATATTCAATGTGTCCAAGATGCAGTTCATCATCTACACGTGCACTTCCCTCTCCTCTTCCTCTTCTTCCCATGGTCATTTAAGCCAACTGCTCTTCCTGCATTTGTTGTCTCTGTGAAAGACACTACCGGTCACTCCCTAAGTTTGCCAAGTTGGAAACGTGGGCATGATCTTGACTCCTTCCTCTCTACCATCCCACGATGGGCAGCCCAAGTGCCACTGATTCTATCTTCTTACTATTTGCCCATTCTCTTCTCCCTGCTTCACATCTCCCACTGCTACCCTTGCCACAGTACAGGCCCATATAAATTCCTGATCTGATCACTGCAATACTCTTCTAGTCCCAGTTTTATTCTACCCCACACCACCATCCAAACTGAGGCCAGAAAAAGCTTTCTAAAGTGGAAATCTAGCTCGCAAAATCCCACGTCTCTCATCAAATTAAAATTTCTTTAATGGTTCTCCAAGATAAGGTCTAACTCCCTGGCCCCTGCTTATCTTTAGCCTCGTTTCTGGTCAATTTCCTGCCTCCTGGCTCTCCTTACCCATACCAAACTGCTTAGCAGTTTCCCAGAAGCAACATATTTTATATCTGTGCCTTGACATATACTTCCTCCTCTGCCTTCACCCAACTGTACGTAGTTGCTCCTTTGAGACTTGGCTAAAAGGTGCTGTCCTGGCTGCATCTTCCCAGAAACCCACAGCCCGAGTTCCACACCCTCCCCATGTGTTCTAAGAGCAGCAGCCCCCCATGAATACTAGACAATGCTGTGACTATACATGTTTTATGGAAACAAACCATCATTAATCTTTACGCTAAGATTGTAACCACGTGTAAGTGGCTAGCATAATGGGCACTCAGTAAGAAAGTAAAATGAATGAGTAACAATTAGGCTTTAAATTTACTTCTGAAACAATGCCTGTAACACCTAAGATGTCTATATCAAATTATGTTTATTCAGAACTTCAGAATAACACATTTCTTGCTGTTTTTAAATATTAATAAAGAATCAAAGAATGAAGTAATCTCTAGGCCTTAATAACAAAGTTACCTTGATGATGAAGTAAATGTTTAACAAAGTATTACGTAGGCTTGCAGGAGTTCATTTACCTTCCAAAGGACCTGACAACACAATTTGTCTACCAAACCATGTGTTCCTGGCAAGCAGAGATTGTCATACTCATCTTTGAATATCAAAGTCCGTAGGATACAGTATGCACTCAATAATGTCCAATGAAGGTCTGATAAATGAATGATATAAAGAAAATCACAGGAATAACTAGAGCCTACTCTGATGCAGAATTAGGCATAGCAACTTCTAATTTCTTGGCTGATCAGATTTAATTTATAAATGGTCATGACATTCTACCTTTTTATGAAGGTATTCAGTTCAGTATTCATCTATTCAACAAATATCAAGTGCCCAGTATATGCTAGCCACTACAGTAGGCACAAGAATTAGTAAGAAAAGCATTGGAAATAGAGACAACTCTGGTTCCAATTTTACCTAGACATTTCATAGCTATGTAATCCGGGCAAACCAGTTAAGCTCTCTTTCTATTAATGTCTTCATATATAAATTAAGAATAATATATCTTTTTCACAGGTTTATTGTGGGGATTGAGATAATACATAAACCTAAAATGATACTTGCGTATTGGTTATTTCTGTTATCTTCTATGAATAAAAAGCAGTCATAAATATTTTATGTATTACTTTATTAAAACAAACCCATGAGACAAAAAAAAGACAGTGATGAATATTCCCACTTTGAATTTTTAAAACCATCCCCAGTAACCCAAGCAGTTTTCCCAAGACCACTCATCCAAGTTGTTGTTACTGATGTAAGGTGTCATCGAGTTGGTTCCAACTCACATCAACCCCACATATAACGGAACGAAACACTGACCTGTCCGGTGCCATCCTCACCATCATCACTATGTTTGAGCCCACTGTTGCAGCCACTGTGTCAATCCATTTCACTGAGGGTCTCATCAGGTAGTATGTGGCAAAATTCTTTGGTAATAGATGCAAAACTGATTCTCTTAGTATCTCTCTTGCAAATCTCACTGGCGTCTAACAGTGTAAAAGACACACTACCAAAGACAGTGACTATAGTTGAGAAAAGAAAGGTCTTCTTGCCATACTTGCTAAACGGTTGATAAGCAAGCACAGCACAGTGTTTAAATTAATTGTTGTCTTGCTAAAGATAACAGTTTTCTTACTGGACACAGTCAATGCCAACTATAAGAGACAGCATAAAGTTTTCACAGTCAGGGAAAGGTCCCCAATGTCATAAGTTTTGCTTTAACAAGAAAATTCTAATATTAAAAACTGTCAGGTTGCCATAGTAACAATCTTTTTGCAATCACGATGCTTGTGGTATTCTGTTATATTTCTCTCAAGGAAAAATAAACTAGATGTAGCTGAAGAATTTAATAAATGTATCTGCTGAACCAAAAGCCAAGATCTGTCTTTAGGCAATATGATAGGATTTAAATATACAGCAGGAGACCCTCAGGTTACAAGACCAGTTCCATCAATGAAATTAAAAGATTTTGACCTTGACACCAATACAAACTATAGCCATGTGATCTGGAAAGCTCAATTCCCTGAGCAAGAAAAATAAATCGTTAAACAACTGAGATGACAGCTACAGAACAAGAAAGTTATAATTCATCACAAGCAGAATAAAATCAATCCTCAAAGGAAGTCTGAATTAAAAAGACTAAATTTCTCACTGAAAACTCAAAGGTTTCATTTTGGTATTTTGCTTTGCTGTGTATACGCACAGGTATCTGTGCAGAGGTGAGTTGTGCACTCTAGGACATCCTTGGATGATTTAACCTTCTACTTTTATCTAGAAAATGTCAGAAGGACATATTTAAAATAAATTGATTCTAAACAAAAAGGAGGAAATTCATTGATATTAATTAGGCCATTCTGAAGTCTGGACACACAGGCTGCTTAGGCAGACAAGGACAATTTCTACACAGTCAGCAAAGCCTCAGTCACACCTATGAAAATCACACGGATTTTCTCTCCTGTTAAGCTCTTCAAGTACTTGTTTTTACAACTACCCAAGAAATGATAACATTTCCCTCACAACTTTAACTGTAACATATAGTTTCTTTTTTTATTTGTAGTATATTTACAGAATGGCATATATATGATAAAAGTCCTCAAAGACAACCAGAATACAAAGTACAACTTCCTTTGCTTTCCATTAAATTGGCTTTGCAAGAAAGTACCAACATTCATGACAACAGATTTCTTTCCTCATTGGCAGCTCCTTCTTTGACTTATACAGTCACTGAAGAGTTACTTAAAAACAACAGCTTTAGTTTATTTTCATAAATATAATCCTGAAAACTAGATGCAATAAAACTTTCTACATAGCAGGTCAAATTTTCCTTCAACTCTCAATATAAAATTAGGGAACTGGTCCCTGCCCAAAAAAGAATGACCTGAAGATATTTTTTTTAATCATAGTTAAGATTCCAAGGAGCCTTATAAAATTGGATATTTTAAGTTTTATTAAATTCAGATAAAATAATATCTATACTTACTATAAAACCCAGTGCCTTACTATAGGCGAAGTATTTTTCTGTTTAGATACTATTATTAAAGATCGTGGATATGTTAGAAATGTTACCACTGATTTCAAAGTTTCCAGATTGAGGAACTGAGAGGATGACAACATTAAATGATAAAGGAAATACATGAGTACAGACCTGAAGGAAAGTGCTAGATAATCATTCAAGCTTTGACGAGATTTGGATAGTGAGGTGAAAAAATACAGTAAACAGCAGTTGAAGGTACTGAGTTGAAACTCAGGTGGGTGCACTGAAATAGACAAAGGTAGGAGTCACTGGTCAATAAGCAATAGCTGAGTCTACAAAAGATGGAATCACTTAGGAAAACGACCTAAGAGAGCTAGAAAGAGAAACAAGGATAAACCTTGGGGAGATCAACATTTAAAAGTCAGACCGGGTTGAACACACAAGGTGATAAAGGTTGTCTTGAAGGTCATGGGAGGAGGGGTCCCAAAGGTGAGCAGCCAACAATATATGACTCAGAGAAGTCAAATTAATGGGTCAGAAAAAGAATACTGGATTTGACATTTAGGAAATAGCTTAGTTGTATTACTGAAGTCACTTTCAATACCATAGTGGGGATAGAAAACAATAAGGGGTTGATAAGTGAGGAAGCAGAAACACAGCACCAAACGCTATCTGCCTGATGCTTTCAATACTAAAATCAGGAATCCTCAGCAGATGAGGGAAAATGATTCTGGCTTACCTAAAAACCCTTCCGAAATGAAAGGAACAATAGCAGCTTTTGTTCTGAGAGGAAAGAGAGTGAAATTACTGGCTTGTACTAGTGAGTAGCATCCCACCCTATTTTTTTTGTTGTTTTTTTTTTTTAATCCTGGCAGTATAAATTTATTAGAAAAATAGGACTATCTTCTCAACCATTAAATATCAAAAATTCATTTTTTTTCCTGATGTGTAAATATCACAGATAAATTGCATTGATCTGAAAAAGCTACAAATCTACCGGGATTAGTAATGTTTTTTAATTAAATCAAAAGACTTTTTCCTTCCAAGACTTCCATTTCCATCCTAAATATGTGTTCTCCCCATTCATCCCTGTCTCATAGGACAGCAATCTCCATATTTTAGAGGTAGACAGCTTTACTTTTTGGTTCCTGTTAACAGGACATCCTGGAGTTAATTGCCAATATTATTTATGAATTACAACTCTAAGAGTGTTTTTCAGTATAATGAATATTTCATCATCTTTAATTTTTAGAGATGCTTAATATGAAAGGGGATGGGGACAGCATAGTTGCTCTTTTCCTCTCTTGTTACACCCTCTTCTGGAAAGACAATAAACAACACAGTCCTTTTCCTTTGTCTATTTAAACCTGCAGGTTCAGAGAAATTTTTGTCAACAGCCAAAGGAGAAATAGGAAAGAACTTCTAAGAGGCAAAGTAAGTATTTATAAAAGCCAAGAATATTTACTGAAGTAAAAAAAATAATAATTAGTAGTTATTACAGCAGGGAAAAAGAGGGGAATAAGAGGGGACTACATATTACATATTAACATCAAGCACTACAAAGGCAGTAAGTTGAAAAAGCTCTAACTATTGAATATTAATTTTTTTTTCCTAGTGCCAACTATGACCAAAAAACACAGTAAAGCTTAGAAATGGGCTGATTTAAATTCAGACTACTTGTCGGAATCGACTCTACGGCACTGGATGAATGAAAATGAAAGCTGTGAACAGTATAAGGGGTTCTCCAGTGTCTTCAATACAATTTGAGATGTCATATGAGAGCTGTCACATTTGATTACAAGTATTCCTTCATAAACACCATGAACAAAATTAGAGTTTCATCCTAATAAAGTAAAAGCTATACCTCTACCAGGTTAAAGCTTCCTACGTATCTAATGGCTTTAAAAATATGACTGTACAAAAAGCTACCATTATATAAAGACGATGATAGGACCATCAAGAGTGTGCAACATTCCCTGTGTATTACACTCCATCACATAAAGGAAGAAATACTTGTATCTTACAAGCCAGAGAAAATGCCTACGTCTGATTAGAATTGTCAAGACCTCAAAAATTTCACAGGGGAAAAAAAATCAAAGTCTCACATTTTTATCATGTAAAATTTCAAGATTTAAAACCCACCAGTGACTAATAATTTTAAAAAATTAAAATTAAAATCACAGAGATATTACTTATGTCATATAAAAGATTGACAAGGATTAAAAAGAAATAATATTCCTTGCTAGCACGGTTGTAAGGAAACAGGTGCTCTCATACAGTGTTGGTGGTATGTAAATTAATACAATATACATATGTTCTTATCATTGTTTGGTGCTGTCAAGTAGGTACAACTCATAGTGAGCACATGTACAACAGGGAGAACACTGCCCAGTCCTGTGCCATCCTTGCAATCATTGTTATGTTTGAATCCATTGTTGCAGCCACTGTGTCAGTCCATCTCATTCAATGTCTTCCTTTTTCATTGGCCCTTTACTTTAGCAAGCATGATGTCTTTCCCCAGGGACGGGTCCTTTCTGATAACATGTCCAAAGTATGTGAGACGAAGTCTTGCTATCCTTGCTCCAAGGAGTACTCTGGCTGTATTTCTTCCATACAGACTTCCAAGGCAATATACATACACTGGAGTACAATTTGGCAACACATTTAAAAATGCAAAATCTACTTCAGCAAATTCATTCCTATTAATTTGTCCTATGCAAATAACCACTTTAATACGCAAAATGAGATGGATGGATGGATGTTCCCTGTAGTTTAAAAAAAAAAAAAATTGGATGAAGAAAACCAAAGACACAAAGAAAATATTAGTCCAAAGGACTAACGGACCACATGAACCTGAGCCCAGAAGAGCTCATGGTGCCTAAATGTCTACAAATAGGGTATTGGTTAATTAAATTTTAGCACGTCTATACATTAGAATCAACCATTAAAAGAAAATTACATGTGTGAGTGGGCAGGTGTGTGTAGACTAAATATATAAAATATATATATATATATAGTATATATCCAACTATTAACAATGGTATCTGAACAGTGAGGTTATAAGGCATGTGAATTTCCATTAATTATATTTTATTTATTATTTTTCACTATTTTCTTTTTTAATACTTTTTTGTCATTGTAGTTGAAAATATACACAGCAGAACATACACCAATTCAACAATTTCTACACGTACAATTCAGTGACACTGACTGCATTCAAGTTGTGCCACCATTCTCACCCTCCTTTTTTGAATTGTTCCTCCCCTATTAACATAAACTCACTTCATTGCTGTTGTCAGTTTGTTCCCATATAGATATTTCTTTAAAAGAGCACAATGTTCAAGGCAGACATTCTTTACTAAACTGCATCTCTGCTTGATTTAAAGAATCTGTCAGGGGATATTTTCAGTTTAAGGATTATGGTTTAAAGGTTATCTAAGGACAATAATTTGAGGGGTTCATCTAGCTTCAATGGCTCCAGAAAGTCTGGATTTCATGTAAAATTGAAATTCTGACCTACATCTACCCCCCCCCCCCCTTTGAGCAGGATTCTTCTATAGAATCTTTCATCAAAACTTCAGTCATGGTAGCCGAGCGCCATCCAGTTCTCATGGTCTCATGGCAAAGGAGGCAGGTGTTCATGGAGGCAATCAGCCATGTATTCCTTTTCCTCCTATTATTTTCTTTATTATTTGTATTTTTATAATGAATATCAATTTTTTAAAAGCTTGCTTTGATAAATATTTCAGATAAGTGATGAAATTTACTGTCACAATTGAAAAAATATGTATTTGCGTGTATTGTAGACAATGGCTTTTTTTGTGTTGAAGGTTTAAAGATACTTAGAGATCTCGGGAAAAATCTACCTAAATTGGCATAACCTAGTTTATAAAGAAAACGTCCTATATTCTACTTTGGCAAGTAGCGTCTGGGGTCTTAAAAGCTTGCAGTGGCCATCTAATATACTCCACTGGTCCCACCCCGTTTGGAGCAAGGGAGAATTAAGAAAACCAAAGACTCAAAGGAAAGATTAGTCCAAAGGACTAATGGACCACAACTACCACATCCTCCACTAGACTGAGTCCAGACAACTAGATGGTGCCTGGCTACCAGCACTGACTGCTCTGACAGGGACACAATAGAGGGTCCCCGACAGAGCTGGAGAAAAGTGTAGAACAAAATTCTAACTCACGAAAAAAAGACCAGACTTACTGGCCTGACAGAGACTAGAGAAACCCCAAGAATATGACCCCTGGACACTCTTTTAACTCAGTACTGAAGTGACTCCTGAAGTTCACCCTTTGGCCAATAAAACAAGAATAAATGTAGTTCAACAACGCAAGCAAGACTAAATGGGCACACCAGCCCAGGGGCAAGGATGAAAAGGCAGGAGGGGACAGGAAAGCTGGACGAATGGAAATGGGGAACACAAGGTTGAGAAGGGGAAAGTGTTGACACATTGCGGGGTTGGCAACAAATGTCACAAAGCAATATGTATATTAATTGTTTAATATACATTGGTTCTGTAAATCTTCATCTAAAGCACAATAAAATAAAATTTGAAATATAAAGATACTTAAAGACATTAAAGGAATGTAAACCCATAGCCTACTGTTATTTATATAAGAGATTAAGAGATACACAAAATTGCCTTCTGGGTAATACAAATGAGGTAGTGAGCCCAGCAAACTTTTTAATGTATTACCAGAATGAGAATGCTATCAACATTTTCTTAGGGGTTATGAATTTGGGGGTTTAATTCCTCTGTGCTTGCTGAGTGTCAAAACATGGCTTTTGGAGTCAGAGACACCCACGTTAGGGGCCTAATTCTGCCACTGACCAGCTATGAGGCTTTAGGCAAGCTTCTTCACCCTTCCACCAAGCCTCAGGTTTCTCTCCTATAATACAGGTATAATAATAGTATTTATCAGAATGTTCGTGAAGATTTAAAAGATAAGGTGTATAAGACACAGTGCCCGGCACTTGGCCAATACTCAATAAATGTTCACTCATACTTCTCAAAGCACACCAAGTTTGTTTTTTCATTCACAAATACAAAGACCTCAGAAAATCAAAGCTTGAATATTACTGAGAACAAACTGGAAACAAACAATATTAACTTCAAACTAGATAACAGAAAACATTCAACCTATTAGCAGGGTTCATTTTCTTTCTATAATAGGATAATGTTAGCTTTCCAAAGGTGTAAGTCTTCTCTGATTATCAATACCCACCCTGGCTTTGTGACAAGTATTAAGGTAATACCAGTTTCAAAATTTACACATGGAAAGCTGAGTGAAGAACATAACTCGATTCACCTATTAAACATAAAAGAGAAGTTGAGGGAAAATCTAGATACACTGTTACGAAAAAATAAAATATAAAGAGATAGTAAAAAAAAGAACTGAAACCGGTCCCCATGATCACAGACATTCTCACCGTTCAACAAATTCAAATCAACAAATATTTGTTAAGCAACCAATTGCTTTCAAGAATATCCAATTCTAGTACAGAAGCCAAGATAAACCAAGAAACTGTGATACTAGACAGAAAGAGATTTCTGCTGTGAAGAATTATCAAGTTTCACAGAAGTCCAAGAAAGAGATAGTATACTTCCTGCTGGGACAACAGGAAACAGTGTAGCTATAGTGGGAATGCTTTTCATGTCTGAGTACTAACAAGATGGTCACAAGTTAACATTCACTCATGTAACAAGTTTTAAGTAATGAAACTGTATTAATAAGCCACATGCAAAAATTTTATACTATATATTGAGAGTCTATTACAGTGGGGAATATTATGTTCCATGCTATAGGAAAAAACATTTCTGACACATCCTAAATTTTGTAATCCAGTTGGGGAGCAAATCACACAAATTGTATTGTGGTTTCCAAGGGCAGCTGGCGTGTCTTTTTAAAGCTTTGTATTCCCATCCCCTTGCACAATGCCTCAACGTCACTGGCACTACATAAATATTTGGCAAATGAATGAATAAATAAAGTATAATACAAAGCAGATTATATGTGCCACTGATAATCAGTATTAGAGAAGTCTAGCAGAAGGGCATGGAATTTCCAATGGGTAATCAAGGAAGTGGAGTCACTGGGTGTCGCAAACGGTTAAGCACTCAACTACTAACCGAAAAGTTGGCAGTTAGAATTCACCCAGAGGCTCCTAGGAAGAAAGGCCTTGTGATCTGCTTCCAAAAGGCCACAGACTTGGAAATCCTACGGAGTGCAGTTCTACTGTACAACACACGGGGTTGCCATGAGTCGGAATCAACGTGATAGCAACTGGCTTGGTTTTTGGTTAATCAAGGAAGATGAAGGTATTTACTATTTTCTCCATCTGGTATTTACTCCCCATATTCTCCTACCAATCATCCCTTTCCCAGTATCTTCCCGCTTCCTGTGGAGCTGGCTTCCCCCCTAGCTCCAGGGATGGGCATGTAGGCTAGACCTAGAAAACCGAAATAGTGAATTCTCTGGGTACAGTGTGGTTCAAGGATGTGCAACTGACCCAACCCACGACAATCAGATCCAATCACGGCTAGTTTTGAGAATTTTGATTACACGATCAAAAAGACAAGGGAAGTGACAGAATGAAAGCCTAGTGCTTCTGCCACCATGACAGGAAAGTCTGTCTGAGAATCTCGGTAACTCCTAGAAACCAAGTTTTTTTTTTTTTTTTAACAATGGAGGGAGACCACATCCTAATGACATCATTTGAGTCTCTGATTTAGCAATGTTAAAGGGAGGCAGTTTTCAGTTCATGGCCTCCAAATCCCTTTTTTACTTTGATCATATAGGCTGGGTTTTCTAACACTTCAAACTGTAAGAGTTTTCATGCAAGGATGGGATTTGAATTCTTGGCTGAAGAACGTGGTGAGTTTTTGATAAGGAGGGGACTCTAGGTACAAAGAATTGCATAAACAGTAAAATAGAGTAAGAAAACAAGACTACTGAGTTAGAATGATAAACAAATATACTCCAATTTAAGTTACATTAAGTTTGAAAAAAACAGGCTAGAGTTGGTTAAATGGGTTGGGTATAACAAACCTGAACTGCTCATGCCTCTCTATAAGGAACAGCTGTTACATGGGTCAAGCAAATTGTTACCATGTGGAAATTGGCCCAGTGTAGCCACATCTCACAATTTTCCAACAAAAAACCAAACTAGTTTTTAAAAATGTTAACAAGCAATTAATATTAACGTGAATTGACAGCAACATACAAGTCTATGGGCAGAATTCAGCACTTAGGCAGCTGGCTTGTGACGCAGAGACTACAGATGGCTGAGAAATAAGTTCAAATCAATGTAAAAGGCATACAGACTCAAGTAAGGGTTTCCTAAACAACACAAGTGTGTGCATTGCCTAAGGAAATCTATATGACAAAAGAAAGACAGAATTACAGATACAGCAGTACCCCTGCTCCTTTACCCACGGTCAACCATGGTCCGAAAATGCTAAATGAGTAGCATGATGAAATCTCACACCATCTTGCTCCATCCTGCCGAAGGACCACATTCACATAACTTTTTTTTTTTTTACAGTATATTGTTATAATTGTTCTATTTTATTACTAGTAATTGTTGTTAATCTCTTATTGTGCCTAATTTATAAATTAAACATTACCATAGGTATGAATGTATAGGACAAAACACAGTATACATAGGGTTTGATACTATCCATGGTTTCAGGCATCCACAGGAGGTCTTCGAACGTATCCCCCATGGATAACGGGAGGCTACTGTATACGGAAATAATGAAAGAATGAATGGCTATGGCATGGCACCACAGCAGAAAACCCAGAACTTTCCTTTAAAAAAAAACCTCTGATTCTATTAAAATAATATTCCATTAACTTTTTAGATGAAAATTTTGATCTGGGTCAAAAAAGATGAAATTTTGAACATTTAATTTGGACAATTTAACCATTCTGGGAATGGTTTTACATCATTGACTCCTTCTGAAAAAAAAAAAAAAAGGACTGACATACATGTGGTCTGATTTATCTCACTTCACTGCATAAACAGAATTTACTCTGAGATTTTACTCTGACTTTATCAATACAATTCAGTTCATCCAAAATACTAACTGGGAATAACTCATGGCCTAAACAACTCCTGGTTTTTGTGGCAACAATACCAATTCAATATTAAGCAAGAGGAATAAGGATTATAGACATATCTTTTTGCATAAATATAAGTATAATATATAATGTTGGAATACAAATAAATTAGGGTCGATCATCTGCATGTTATATTTCACACAACAGCTCAGATACTGGCTCCTAGATTTCCCCCAGACAGCTTCTCAGATCCTCTATGTTCCCACTTCATCTGGTACTAACTTCTAGTACAAATCCCACCAGCCAGTTAACTGGTGTCAATCCTGACTCATAGCAACTCCGTGGGCGTCAGGGTAGAACTGCGTTTCGATGGCTGGTTTTTGGAAGTAGATCTCCAGGCCTTTCTTCAGCAGAGCCTCTGGGTGGACTCTAACCTTCAATTTTTCCATTAGCAGCCCAGCAAGTTAACCATTTGTACCACCCAGGGACATGAATCTCACAATATAGTATAAATATTTTTATTACTTGCTCTTTCCCTCACCAATTGGTGAGTTCCCTGACAGTAGAAACTGCATCTTCTTCTTTGCACCAAACTCCTAGTACCTAGTAGATAAATAGCTGTAAAGTAGATGAAAACAAAGAGTCTATGCTCTCAAGTCAGGCTGTCAGAGCTGATATCCAAGCTCTCCCATTTCTAGCTCTGTGATCTGTAAGATGTTGCTAATAACAGTACCTTACCAAAAAAAAAAAAAATTTTTTTTTTTTTTTACCACATAGGGTTGTTGTGAGGAGTAAATGGGTTGATACTTACTGCAGCTGGCAGAATTCAAAGACAGCCTGCAAGATTCCAGTCCCTGGTATATACCCTATATAATACATGGATGTTGTTTTGAGCTGCTGTGGTTGTGGCAGTTTGTTACACAGCAATAGAAAATGAATGCGCTAATAAAGCACTTAGAACACAGCCTGACACATAAGAAGTCCTCAATAAATATTAGCTATTACTATTACAGGAATCCCTGGGTAGGGCAAACAGGTAATATGCTCAGCTGCTAACCAAAAGGTTGGAGGTTCAAGTTCCCTCGGAGGCGCCTCGGAAAAAAGGCCTGGTGATCCGCCTCTGAAAAATCAGCCACTGAAAAGTCTACAGCTCTACTCTGACACACATGGTGTCACCATGAGTCAAAACTGACTCGCCAGCAACAGGTTGCTTTGTTATTACTACGAGATTCCATTAAACTGTGTGTTCTTCTGATGTATTTAAAATAGGATTCTGATTACAAAAATTCAGTTTGCCCGTACCATATTTGCTGGCATAGAAGACATACAGGTATACAGGATAAACCATTAGTATAATACAATAATAATACAAACGACCAGGGCAGATAATTTATAAAAATTCATTTTATAATACATGTATCCAGAGTGATTTTACAGTGATTTTGTAGGAGGAAATTAATTACTGTGTTCATATGCTACACACTCAAATCACGTTGGAAATAACAAGTTCAGGATATGTAATGACAGCCTACTAATCTAAAAGAAAAATATAAAGTCACAAAGTTTTGTTTCTTTTTTTTTTTTTTTTAAGCATATTGGATCACCAAATACTTAGCAAGGAACAAAGCATATAATTTTACTGGCAAATGAAATCTCATATCACATGCATAGGATTATATGCACAAATAACGGTACTATATTTCAGATGATACTAGTAACTAAGAATACAAGCCACAATATAAAATAATTTGATTGAATTCTCTTGAGCACATCAACAAAACAAATAATAAAAATCTGTATGGAGTAGGCAGCAAAATATAATAAATTTGAAGAAATTCTTATGGAGGTAACAGTAATACATGTAGAAATATATTTTATCATACAGCAAAATCATAATTTTGAGAGAATCCTAATGTAATGCGCATAAGCAAAAAAAAAAAAAAAAGCCAAACCCATTTCCATCAAGTCGATTCCGACTCGTAGTAACCCTACAGAACAGAGAAGAACTGCCCCAAGGCTGTAATCTTTATGCATACATCGAAAAAAAGTACGTATGTTTTACTGGATATTAGTGAATGGCAAGCAAAAGAGAAAAACTGAAAATGTAATAAACACAGACTTTGATAAATATTATATCACAAGCAGAAAAAAAAATTAGTGAGGAAAATGTATCATAAAGGTTTTTATCTTTACCTTCAAAGCCAAGTAAATCACAGCCCCGAAGCCTGAAAATCCACCAACACTGCTGGGATTGGAGCATTTGCTTCACCCTTTACGTTCACTGCATTACTCATACAGCCCTCATTATCTTGGGAATACCACTCTGCAACCCTACCACTGTAGAAATCTGTAACATTAACCTTGAACTTCATGTTTTGTCAATGTCTCTGTTGTTTTTGCATGGGTTACAAGTTTTCAAATTTATACCTGAAATTATGAGAAAGTAGCCCTGTGACAAATCTCTGTAGGCTGTGGCTTTTCGTTTAAATATATATATACACACACACACATATATATACACATATATGTATATATACACACATATATATACATACATATACATACATACATATATATAAAACCCATTGCCATCAAGTCGATTCCAACTCATAGTGACCTTACAGGACAGAGCAAAACTGCTCCACAGGGCTTCCAAGAAGCTGGTGGATTCAAACTGTCAACCTTTTGGATAGCAGTTTGAGCTCTTAATCGCTGCACCACCAGGGCCCCAATACATATATATGTGTGTATATATATATATATATACATATACTCACAACTATGAGATATGACACTTTTATCTTTACTGAAAAGCTTTATGCTCCTGAGCTCCAGCAAGAGCAGCCTTGCTGCAGCTGACCCAGGAACCACTAGCATTTGCTGTAAAACAGGCACATGATACACTCGGCTGCTAATGAAAAGGGGGGAGGTTCAAATCCACCTAGATGCATCTCCAAAGAAAGGCCTGGCAATCCAAATTTGAAAAATCAGACATTGAAAATCTTACGGAGCATAATTCTACTCTGATACATATGGGGTTGCCATGGGTCAAAATAGACAGCAACCGGTTTTTTTAAATTTTGATACAATCATATAGAGTAAGGAACACGTGTAATTTTACTGAAATATGATCTAACATCATCGTTCACTTCTCATGAAGGTGCTTCAAGCTTATATAAATGTCCTAGATTTCTCACAATAACTGCTGAATCCAAAAGGGTCCCGGGCTCATGTTTTCAGGAGCACAGACTTCACTTAGTGAAACAATGATTGAAAAAGATTTGGTCTCACGTTTCATTCTAAAATCTTATAAGAAGATACAAAATTGCCTCAAGAAAAACGTTCAACTCAAACAACAATTTAATAGAATTATACAAAGCCTCATTTTAGCACAAGCCTCAGCATAAGAGCTTCCTTGTTATCTTCAATATAACACAAACTGTCCTTTTAACATAAAATATTAGAGGTCATAGTAATTTCACGGCTTTATTACAGTACAAAAAAAAAATTTAATGGTCAAGTCAGACTGCTTCCATTTTATAATATGCAGATAAGGGCTACTTTCTCATAAATATGTTAAGGAATGAATATTAAAGAGGGGAGATAAAAGAAATAAAACCATTTGAAGAAGATACTGAAATTAACATGTAAGCTTTCATAGTCATATAAAGAAGAAAAATTCTAACATTCAAAAAGAAGTCTGACTTTTTATTAATTATCATAGAATTCTTAATTAGAAAATCTAATATGAAAGAATCAAGGATTTTAAGGCTGTTTTCTTTAAGAAGTATTGAAAGTTAGCTTGTACTATAATTTTTCAACTATTATGCTGTCTTAATAAACAAGCATGATATTTAACAGCACAACTCTCCCCTTTAACATGTTCCTGATACCTCATGGCAGCATTCAACTGTGACAACATACAATTACTAAAGTTCTCATCGCCTTCAAGCTGGTAAAAAGCTACAGTTGATAGGCAAACCAGGTACTCACACCACTGATTTGCTTTTTTTTTTTCTCAGTTGCACTTCAAAATATATTTCTGGTTCTGCCCTCATAACAAATAAAAATTTAAGGCCTATACAGATTTCTGAGCTGAGTTAAAAACAATCAACAGAATTTACCTTGAAGCTCTACTTTAGCTGTACCATCATTTTCCTTCAAACATATTTTTAAATTAAAAAAAAAAAAACTTTTAAACTGATATATTTTTCCTATTTTAATGCTCATAAATAAAACTATATTCCCTATTTACAAATATGATCATTTACGGCCATTCAAACAGCTCTCTATTAAAAATACCACAATTTGGTTTACATGTCCTAGCTCACCTGCTGGTGAATGAATATTTCAACAGCATGATACAACCACTAACTGGTATGGCTTTTCATTGGGTTAGTACCTTGGTATATTTAAGAGATGACACAACATAAATAAAGTTACACCTCTATTTTACTAAGGTTTAAGTATCCCAGGTTTGGTAAAGTGGAGGGCCAATGAAAACCAGGGAAGCCCTCAATCAGATACATTGACACAAGAGCCACAAGGGACTCGAGCATACCAACGACCGTGAATTTGTTCTGTAATGCATAAGGCCACCATGACTCAGCACCAACTAGACAACAACAGGCATTCCCCAAATTAAGTGTGCACTTTTAAGGTGTAATCAGAACTAACTGAAACAAACTTCTGCTAGATAAGACCACTGTGACCTCCTTTCTTCCTCATTGTTGATACTTTCATTACAGAACACAACACAGTCACAGTTTACCAAATTCTACATCACAGTGACCTTGCGGGTCCTCATGAAATACTTCAAAACATACTGGCTGAGAAGTCAGAGTGATAGCTTAGTCTGACACACCATGCTGTCCCTCTACAGCAAAGACCTGAAAACCCAGTGAAACATGACAATCGTGGAACCCCAAGCATCAAATTAAAGAATGAAGAATTAGATCAAACACCATTTGAAAAAAGAAACTGATTGAAAACAGTAAACGAGGAGAGACAGAGAGCAGAGACACCCTGCCAGCTGGCCTGGCACAGCATAGTCATCTTGAGACAAAGCCAGCAGCGACCCTGGGTGAGGAGTAGAGGAGGGCAACTTCATGGAATTCCCAACAGGAGACAGAGAAACTGGGTAAATGTACTCAGAGCAAGGTGAGCAGGACATGAAGTGGATCTAAGAAGAAAATGTACAGGAAAGAGGGCAAGGACTCCAGGAATCCTGATGTCCACAGAGCAGGAAGAGAGCCAAAACCCAGAGACAGGGCTACTCACCACCGGTGGTCCCTAACCATTAGGAGGAGAGGCAAACACAGAGTAATAGATATGCAGAGTGTCAGCAGGAGGTCCCCCACTCAATCAGGCTATGGGCAGGGCTCCCTTCTTCACACTTGGTCGGGGCCAGGTCCCAACTGCTGGCTGCAGCCAACTGGAAGTGCCCAGGTACCTGCGCCTAGTGACCAGAGGAGCACATCCCCCCAACTTCCACCCTTCTGGTGATAAACGGCATAAACACCCCATCCCTGCAGCCGCGACCATGAGGGGCTATAGCACAAGCCCCCCTGTCTGTCCTCCCGACACAGTCCTGTCCACCACCCCCATCCACCTGGTGATCAGCGGAGAGAGCTCCCATGCTCCCAGTTGCCCACCCTGCCCCACACCTGTGGACCTGCCAAGTGGTGTGAGAGCACTTCTGCGCTCCCTGCTGCCTGCCTTGTTCCCCACCCTACCCACCCACCAAATAGCCAAAAGCACTCCTGCACTCCCAGATGACCACCAAACCCCCCACCAGCTGCCCTGCCTACCCAACAAACAGCAGAGGGTGTTTTGTTCTAGATGTTCCACCCAGTGAGTGGCTATGAGCACTATCACACCACTAGACCAACAACAAGCAGCGGTCAGCACCTGCCCAGCCTGTCCTCACCCGTCTGGCACGCCCAGTGAACTGCAACACACTCGCCCTACTCAGACAGAGACAGGTGGTCAGGGCTCTCGTTCCACCAAACAAGCGATCAGAGAAGCATGCCCACCCCGCACCCCCCATATATGAAAACAAAGCAATAAACCAGGATGAAACAAACATACAATCAATTAATAAATAACATCATAATGAATTGGAGACAACAGACAATAACAAATCATATGTAGAAACAGGATAAGAGGGCTTAAATAAATAACCGAAATTAGAAGACAAATTCCTTGAAAGTAAGTTATTTGAGGAAAAAGCAGAAGAAAGAATGAAGAAAGCATAAGAGTTATGTGGGACACCATCAAGAGGCATAATCTGGACATGATAGAAATTCCAGAAGAGAAGAGAAAAAAAAGTACAGAAAAAAATTTTGAAGATATATTTCCCAAATATCATGAAAGATGAAAAGGTTACCATCCAGGAAGCTCAACAGACCCCATACAGGACACCCAAAAAAATTACCCAAAAATACCATAATCAAAATTTCTAAAATAAAAAAAAAAAAACTCTGATGAAAGCCACTTGTGAACAACTAAATATCACATACAAAGGAGCACCAATAAGACCAAGTGCTGTTTTCTTATCAGAAACCATACAGTCAAGAAGGCAATGGGATGACATATATAAAATCCTCCCCAAAAAATTGTCAATCAAAAATCATACATGTAGCAGGGGATTTTACCCATAAGAATGAAAAAGAAGAACCCCACTGTCACGGCTTGAACGGTGTCCCACGGAAATATCTGTCAACTTGGCTAGGTCATGACTCCCAGTATTGCAGGATTGCCTGCCATTTTGTCATCTGATGTGATTTCCCTATCTGCTGTAAATCCTATCATATGATGTAATGAGATGGATTAGTGGCAGTTATACTGATGAAATCTAAAAGATTAAATAGTGTCTTAAGCCAATCTCTTTTGAGATATAAAAGAAAGAAGCAAGCAGAAGGACATGGGGACCTCATACCACCAAAAGAGCAGCATTGGGAACAGAGTGTGTCCTTTGGACCTGAGGTTCCTGGGCTGAGGTGCTCCTAGTCCAGGAGAAGTCTAATGACAAGGACCTCCCTTCAGTGCCAACAGAGAGAGAGAAAGCCTTCCCCTGAAGCTGACGCCCTGAATTTGGACTTGTAAGCCTACTAGACTATGAGAGAATAAATTTCTCTTTGTTAAAGCCATCCACTTGTGGTATTTCTGTTATAGCAGCACCAGATGACTAAGACACCCACTTTCCATTGGAATAGTATGTTCTGTAAAACAACTTATCATTTTGGTAAAAATACCAAAAGACTAATCACACAACTTCTATTCTGAAACAAAAAATAAGTCTTCACATTTTTAGTTCACATGAAAAATAAAACCATACCTGTGAATTTCTAATTGCTAAATTAAATTGTTAATTTATCACCCTTAACTTCTCTGTACTTTTATATGTTGGCCATCTCTTACCACTTGAAACTCTTCTTTCACAGATTCCAAACTGAGAGCCCAGCTCCTAGGACACCTGACGCTACTTTTTCCCTTTGTGTCTTTCTAAAGAGCCTTCTCAGTCAACTTTGAAAAGCAGAAAACAAAATAAACAAAGAAAAACCCTACAGCCAAATTTCCCATTTGAAAAACGCTGCTGTCATGAAATTAGGGAATTTCTATCAGGATCAGGAACAGCGAGTGGCATGTTGAGGTCTCCCTTAGGGAACAGCCCCAGGCATAATTTACAAGAAAAATCTTGACTGCTTCTAATTAAAAAGCAAAAACCAGTGGCAAAAAAGCATTTTGACTGCTTCTTCCTTTGATACCCAGATCATAGTGGTCTAATTCTTGGTTTTATTGTCCCCATTGGCCTATTTGGAACTGTAGTTGCTAAACCCTAAGATGCTGTTAGCTACTGTGGAGTTGGCCTCTACTTATTGTGACCCTATGCACAGTAGAATGCAATGCTGCCCGGTTCTGTGCCATCCCCATGATCAGTTGGGGATTGGACAACTCTGATTCACAGGCTTTTCATTGGCTAATTTTCAAAAGTAGATCAACAGGCCTTTCTTTCTAGTCTTAGTCTGCAAGCTCTGCTGAAACCTGTTCAGTATCACAGCAACACACAAGCCTCCACCGATAGACGGTTGGTAGCTGTGTATGAGGTGAACTGGCTGCAGATCGAACCTGCGTCTCCCACATGGAAGATAAGAATTCTACTGCTGAACCACCATTGCCTCAATACACTCTAGGAAATCAGTACTATCTCTTCCACCTAGAACACCTTTCATTTCTGTATTAAAGACCCAAACCAAGCTATCTCCCAACCCTAAATCTCCATCTGAGGACTGTTACCAGTTATCATTGTCTGCTCTATGATATTCTGAGGACCTACGATATACTGAGCTTGCAACACAAAAGTTAAAAAAAAAGAAAAAAAGAACAAAGCACAGCTTGTTTCCAAGAAAATTTCAATATAATTATAACTCTATTTAACATGCTTACAGGTTTCTTTTATTTCTCCTACCAGACAGTGAGTTCCAAGAGAGCAAAAACTCGGTTTGAATTGTCCTTCTTTTCTACATAGTGCTCAGTGCGTAAAGTCAATACAAATTTGTTGAACTGAAATTTATTAGCTATTCCTTCCTGACCTTTCTAATAAACAAGTAAGAATTCTACTGCTTTGTATTGATGCATTTTTTTTTTCATTTCTCAATATGGTTTAAAAATAAAAGCTTGACATGACTAATCAAATCAATTTTTCACCAACAAATAATACTAAATATTAGTGACAAACAGAATAGGGGAAAGGGCTTAGTCCCAGAAGAATGTCCTCCTGGCAAATTACAACAAAAATCTCTAGAAAAACTGTCCACCACACTGACAAATTCAAAACAGCAATAGCATATGATACTTAAGAGTAAGAATGGCCCACATTTAAAATTTATGATAGGACAAAGGCACTCTAGAGTTTTATGTTCAATGTACTGAACAGAAAGCAGCTGTTGGGCAAAGCAGGATTAAATGACTTCAATATGAGAGAATTAATCACATTCTTGTACGTGGGATTCTGCTGTCATTTGAAAATAATGAATGAAAGAGATGTAATGTCAAAATTTTAAAAAACAATGTCAAAATAAGCACCCAAACTACCATTTATCTAAGAAAAATATAAATATTTATCTGCCTGATTTTAAAAGCTTAATCACACTAAAATTTTTTAAGATATCGCCATTCAATATTAATATAATGACAGAACATCAAAGTTGTTTCTAAATCAAGATACATTTTTTTAACTGTTCAAAAGAATTAATGTTAAGAAGTGTATTGGTGTACAATCTTTTCATGAGCTTTCCATTTCATAAAATAAGCTCAAATTCTAGTAAGACAATGCATTTATCAAAACACGTTATCACATTATGACATGAATAGGAAAGCAGAAGTATCAAATATATGCAGATAAAAAATAAGAGTAAGCACTTGGATTATTATGTTCCTCCAGCCAGGTGCCAGTTTAGTGAACAGGCCAGTTTATCACAAAAGGGATGAGCAAAAGCTCCAATACATCAAACACATCAGAACTGAATGGACGGCAGTGTGAATAGTATCATCGTTTCCTCTGCTTGCCAGGTAGAAAGCTTGAGGATTCTATTTTATCTCGCAAGTTCTGTGTCTACTGAGGTCAACCTAAAAACCTACTGAAGTTATGGGCTTCGAAATTATGGACAGAAAAGTGCAAACTAGACCATGGAATAGATTTTTCATACAGAAATGCTCCCAGGGACTAACAAGGTGTTGGAAAATCATGGCCTTCACAGCCAAGAGGCTTTAAGAGCTACTCACATAGCACTCTTCCTATGAATTACAACTTAGTAAGGCAGCTCTCACCCAATTCTAGAAGTATAAGTGTAAATGGATCCCAGGGGTTTGAAGAAGTCCACTGAAGAAAAGACTAAGCCCTGCAAAAAAAAATAATAAAATAGTAACACAGATTTAACTGATCACAAATGTACACTACTTCAGGAAAAATCAGATACTACATGTGCAAATCCACGTTTCTAAAACAGAAAAATGAGCTAACAAAATAATTCTACCTTCACAAAAAGATTTTTGACAGAACTGGCTCGAAAATTCCTCAGCCTGCCAAAAAGCTTCCTCTCCAAAGTTTCCTAATCCATGTAAGTTGATTGATATAGATAAAAATTAAATTTAAAAGCCAGATTTTCAAGAATAAATATACTGTATAACAGCACTTCTTCTCTATGTTTATCATTTGCTATAAAAATAATTAGAATTAGGAACTTGATAGATTCAGTGAATAAGATCTGCTTTTTCAAAAACCACTCATCTTTTGATTCTTCATAGAGGACTAGAGTGGTCAGGGATAAGACTGCCTGAAAAGAGACAACGACAAGAATAGACTAGAAGGAAAGATTTTCAAAAGTGTCTGGATGTGAGACGCTGCCACTCATCTCAGGCAGCTATTCAGTTCTGATGGCCTGGGGCTTTTGGTTATTCCCTTTTGTGAGAAACTGGCCAGTTCATAATACTAGCCTGGCTGCAGAATGAAATAATAGAAATACCTGCTCTAATTTTTCATCTGCTTATGTTTTATACTTCTACTTTCCCATCCATATCATAATGGGACATGTCTAAGAGAGCTGAGAAAGGTTCCCAGAAAAAGAGGCATTTCAAGTGGATGTTGCAGGGTAAAAAGAAATTGACCAGGCAGAATTGACAGAAGTGTACATGCAAGGGCTTGGATTAGGAAGGAAACCCTGAGCATTAGAGGAAATGACAGATGGCAAGGTCTTCGTTGTTGGAGAACCATGTGGCCATCTGTTCCCCAAAGAGACTACAGCCTTGGAAACCCTATGGAGCAGTTCTACTGTGTCCTACACGGTCACTATGAGTTGGAATCAACCCGACAGCAACAGTTTAGAGCTTTTAAGCCTCCGTAACTAATGCTGACGACTATTAAATTAGTAAATATGTGACCTGTCTGAATAATTACGGGCAGCACTATATTATTTCATAATTTAAAATAAGAAGTTGGTTTCAAAAGAACTTTTAAATAACCAAGTCCCCCAAGTTTAAGCATACCTTGTCATGTGGAAAATATTCTTCTCCAAAAAGCTAAAGGATAATAATTGTTTATTATTTCAAAAGCTTCTCTTTCCTCCCTCTGAGGAGGCAGAAAGGGACAAACACCATCTAAACTTCACTAATACGAGGAAAATATTTTCAGCACAAAAAAATCTTTATAGCAATCATCATTACTCTAAGGCAGAGCTAGACGCCTGCCTGACAACCATGAGCAAACACACATGGGTATCCTCCAGGACTGGCTTTCCAAATCTGATGCCATCCTTATAATTATCTAATTATCAAACCCAGCAGTGTTGACAACGCAGAAGCCCACTCACTGCTGCTGGTGATCATTATGCACAAGTTAAACTTCCTCTACCAAATGAGAATGACCTACAAGTAGCAGCTCACTACCGTAGGAGCCAAAGGGGCACAGTGATTTGCACCATCCTTGCTAACGTGCACACACAGAGCTGCCATAATCAGGCCTTGCTGACTTATCCCTAGCTTTGATGGCCTCACCTTGTATGTTCTCATATACACAGGCAGCTTTACAAATTGGCCCAAAAATTCCTCAGCTTGCCAAAAATAATTCCCTATGCAAAGAATGCTCCTGCCCTGCCTACATTTATTTGCTACTGTCGATGGCAGTGGTTTGGGTCGTAGCAACAATGCCTCAGATGCTATCACATTTGGGTAGCTTGAAGAAACACACACTGCAACAAAAGCAACAGTGTGAAGGAGTTAAAATACACATTGATTGAAATCCTACAAAGTACTGGTCGCTCTGCAAGGTACCAGGAAAAGGTTCTCAACCCTCAAGTGACCCAAGCAGATTGCCATTTCAAAAAAGCAGCACAGGATAAGGCTGGCAGGGACCTTAAATGCCGTATTTAAAAGCTTAGGATTTACACACTAGGCAAAGAGGAATGAATAGACATTTTTACATGGATGGATCACATGATCAGACCTGTTTTTTAAAAATATGTATCTCTAGTGGCAGTATGTAAGAATGGGCTGGGACTCAGGGAGAGAGTTGGAAGTAAGGAGATTAATTAGAGGCCACTTCGGCAGGATGAAAAGGGCTTTCCCTAGTGCAGTGGCAAAAATATAAAAAGTAAAGAACAGAGTCAAGAGATACTTCAAAAGCTGCATAAGCAGGGCATATGAAAAAAGACAGGGAAGAATCAGAGGCACCCCTGGGGTTTCCAGCTTGGTGCCCTCGGGAGACAGCGATGCCAAGAGCACAGACAGAAAAGGCAGAGAAACAGCATGTTCTGTAAGGTAAAGACAAAGCGTTCAGTTTTGGACACAACAAATCCATGAAGCTAAAACAGATCATGCAAGTGAAGAATTTTAGCAGTATGTAGAAAACATGGAACTGGACCTCAGAAGAAATGTCAAGGCTAGAGATAAAGCCTTGGCTGTTATCAGCACACAGGGCAAGCACTGAACACTGTGGCAGTGGGATATTGTCATTCACCAGGAAAAAAGAAAAGGACCAGAAATGATAATTAAAAAGAAAAAAAAAAAATGAGAGAGGTAGAAGGAGAATCAGGAGCAGGTCAGGCCACAGAAGCCAATTAAAAGATTTCTAGACATTGAACAATATCACACCTAAAGATCTGCACACTTGAAGTTTAAGCGGGTACTGTGTTATGGAAAAGAAGCCCTGATGGTACAGCAGTTAAGCACTAGAATGCTAACAGAAAAGTCAACGGTTCAAACCCACCAGTCACTCTGTGGGATAAAGATGTGGCAGTCTGTTTCTGGAAAGATTTACATCCTTAGAAATTCTATGGGGCATTACGGACTCTTGGACAAATGGAAAACAAGAATACCCACAGTATAGTCACCGCCTGTTACTAAAAATTTCTGAGACACCAAAACAACATAACTTACCAACTTCTTGTCTAAACCTTAAACACCAAGAGCCCCTGAAAGACACTGAGGATGAAACAAGACCCAGCACACCAGCCAGCAAGTCACATCGGCATATTTAGATGCTATGCTGGCTCTACTATTTTAATAAAATGCTGCTGCCTATAGGGGGAGAGGAAGGAGAGGAGACAGTGCTGTATATTTTTAATCCAATGTTTTCAGGTGATCCTAATGAAACAACTCTGCAGAAACAGTCCCTTGATGACCTTTTCCCGTAAGCATCAAAACTGAAACCAAATGTCAATTAAAACTTCAAACAGAGCCCACAATTGTCAAGTCTGGTTAAAAGTACTTCAATGACTGACAAGAGTTTGTTCAAAAATAATATTTTTAAATTATTTGCCTATGATTTATAAATTTTAAAGTCAAATAAATATCCCTAGAAGAACAATAGGTGCTGCCAAAGTGGATTTTCTTCCTATGTTGCATTGTAAAATATTTCAGTCTGTATGCATATATCTATAGAATCCTAGGGAAAAAAAACACATCCAATAATGGCCCGGAAGCAAGTAGAACCAAGCTGAGGGCTCTTAAATAATTAATGTTGTAATATGCAGTGGAATCCAGATTTCAAAAGGGAGCTTAACTCCATGCAAATTCCATTCAATCACCTTCATTTTCACATAAAGTTGTGGCCGCATCAGTTCAGAATCATTTGATATGCAAAGCCCATCCTCCTCCCACCCACCCATTAGCACTTCTTTAGATTTAAATATCTGAGGGAGAGAGGGGTATGAGACATGATGTATCACCTGTATAAAAAATATCAGAAATTCTAATTAAATAATTTAGAGCTTTGCCTATAGCAATACTTTAGTGCTAGCGATAGGCATCGTATCAAAGAGTCTTGTTTCTATCATTCTGGATTTTTCTCCTAAGGCTTATAATAGTTCATAATTAGAGCCCTAACACAGAACTAACATAACACAGAATGCAGTATGGTGGAATGGAGAAAATATGAAATCTGAAATCAAGAGAGTCAAATTAAAGCTCTGGCTCCTTTACTTAGAAACAGTGTAATGTTAAGCATTTCCGCATGCAAAAGGGATGATAAAAACCGTGGTAACTCAGAGGGGCATTGTGAGAGATAAATGTGATTCTATATGTTAGAGTACTTTGCAAAGCAAAAATACTAAAAATAAATCAGGGGTAACTGAGCACTGGGAAACTTGTGCTAGACCCTTCAACTGTCCCTTCATCTGCTGATGTAAGACAATGACAAGGCAAATCCACATATGTCAAGTATATAGTACAGCAGTTTTGTTTACAGCTGTTAACGTGAAGGGAAAGCCACAGTCATTGAAACAGAGCCATACAGAGTCTGAGATTGAAAATCATAATTATAGAGAACCTAATCTAGTCTTGAATATTGATAAGAATACTCATATGGTGTAATTTATTCTTAATTTTCTGACTTTATACAGACAACCTTCAATATCAGGGATAGATATTGCTGAAAAGTTGTCTGTAATGTTGTGTTTGCTGTATCACATTTCAACTCGATTTAGCAGTTCTTGAGCACTTGGGCATCATTAGCAGGAAAAGTGTCATGCTAAGCTCAGAAGACTTGTATTCTAGCTTTGGTCTTGTCACTGTCTGGCTGACTACCTAACCTTCTCTGAGTCTCAAATGATGCATTATGGGAGGAGAGGGATAAGAGAGAGCGAGGAGGCTATGAATCCAGTGACTACTACATTTTACAACAGGAAAAGATCAATTCTAGCCAAGTGGATTTCATCAAAGATGGAACCTTGGGCAGGACTTAGAGAGAATGGGGGAAGACATACTACATCCTTTCACAAGGCACCACGAGTACCACAAACTCTCAGGATCACTGGAGCACTTTATACATCACCTAGCACTACTCTAGACTCAGTGAAGATAGTCCATCCTGATTCTAACCTTTTCTAATATTTACCAAAGCAGACTGACATATCATTGGACCACCCTAATTATGAAGCTCTTCCAGATAGTAAACCATAATCAGCTTGCCTTATATGACAAGATTTTCCATACTTTCTTCATCATGCATTAGAAATGAGTCACTGTATTTTCCATCTCAAATAGCAATGTCTGATTTAGTCCAACAAGAATATCACTCTTCTTCTGCCTTTATAAAATTTAACAGTTTTTTTACAATTTTTCATCACTCTTAATATCAGACTTCTAAAACATACTTTTTTCTCCTGTGACAGATCTTTCTCATTCGTACTACCAAAAAACAAACCAAAGCCATTGCTATTGAGTCGATTCTGACTCCTAGTGACCCTACAGGACAGAGTAGAACTGCCCCATAGAGTTTCCAAGGAGGGCCGGGCGGATTTGAACTGCCGATCTTTAGGTTAGCAGCCATAGCACTTAACCACTACACCACCAAGGTTTCCTCATTCTTCATAGAAATAACCAAATATAAACTGTGAAGACAAAAATCCATCATCTAAGAAGAATATCTGAAGAATCAAACAAAAACTTTCTAAGACGGACTTATGAAGGCAAAATATTTCTACTCAAAAATTGGCTTTACCTTAATACATTTCATGGCAAAATGACAAAACATGACACCTGTAGCTATATATACATAAAAGATAGTTTTAAGTACATAAGACATACAAAACAAAGTATACGTTGTTTTGCTTGAAATTTTTATTTCTTCCTCATCTTTAGTGAAATAACTGTATCTTTTTTCTACAATATTACTGAACTGATACATTTCTGAAGTTATTTATTAAGTTATCTTGGAGCACCTGGGTGGCATAAATAGTTAAGTGCTCAACTGCTAGCCGAAAGGTTGGCAGTTTGAAGCTGCCCAGAGCCACCTCGGAAGAGAGGCTTGGCAATCTGCTCCATAAGGTCACAGTCTTGAAAACCCTATGGAGCTGTTCTACTCTGCATACATGCGGTCGTCATGAGTCAGAATCGACTGGACAGCAACTAACAACAACTGTGCACACAAATGTGACCAGCAACATTAAACTTCAGAATTAATGGCTTGTTAGAAGGTAACAGCTAAAATATTTCCTAACCTTTTTTTTTCTTTTTTAATTAAAAAGCATATTCTGTTTCCTACTATTCGCAAAAATCTTTCTAATTCAGAGGTTGGCAAACAATGAATGGCTCATGGGCCAAATCTGGCTCACCATCTGCTTTTCTACAGCCTATAAGCTAAAGAATGTCTTTTTACATTTTTAAATGGTTGAGGGGGGAGGGGTATAAAAAGAGTAATACATTGTGACATGTGAAAATAACATGAAAATCAATTTTCAGTGTACATAAATCAAGCTTTATTGGAACCCAGCTGCACCCATTCCCTTATATATCACTGTGGCTGATTTCTGACTACAAAGGCACATTAGTTGCCACAGAGATCATAAGTGGCCCTCTCATCCCCCATTACAATTCGCCGTGATGCAGCTATAACTCACTTTTGCCTCTTGGCCGCCTGCAAAGTCTAAAATATTTACTACCTTGCCCTAGATAGTAAAAAAAAATTTCAAACCCCAGGAATAATTAATACAATGATTCATCATTCCCTAAAGAACTTAGGATAATGGCAGTCTCTGTGATTCTAAGCTATCAATAAGCTTACCAATACATTAGTTTCCTAGCAGTGCCATAACAAATGACCATAAACCAGGAGGCATAAAACAACAGAAATTTATTCTCTCACAGTTCTGGAGGCTAGAAGTCTGAAATCAAGGTGTTGGCAGGGCCACATTCCCTCTGAAGGCTCTAGGGGAGAATCCTTTCTTTCCTCTTCCTAGCTTCTGGTAGTTGTCAGCAATCCTTGGCATTCCTTGATTTATAGCTGCCTCACCCCAATCTCTGCCTCTGTCATCACATGGTCTTCCTTTTCTGTGTGTATGTCTCTGTGTCTTCACAAGGCCTTCTTATGAGGATAACAGTCATGGGATTTAGGACCCACTGTAATCCAGTATGACCTCATCTTAACTATATCTGCAAAGACCCTACTTCCAAAAATGGTCACATTCACAGGTTCTAGGGGACATGAATTTTGGGGAGACAATATCCAACCCAATACACCATATGTCTTGAATTTTACCATAATATTATGAATTTCTTTTTGCCTCATACTGATTTTTGTTTTCTTAGGTGCTGTCAAGTCGGTTCCGATCCTATACACAACAGAACAAACACTGCGCCATCCTTACAATCGTTGCTATACTTGAGCCCATAGTTACTGCCACCATGTCAATCCATCTCTTTGAGAGTTCTCCTCTCTTTCTGACCCTCTACATTACCATGCATGATGTCCTTCTCCAAGGACTGGTCCCTCTCGATAATACATCCAAAGTACATGAGACAAAGTCTCACCATCCTTGCCTCTAAGAAGCATTCTAGCTGTACTTCTTCTAAGACAGATTAATGATTTATTAGCTTTTTATTAGTCTAATTAGTTTTCAAAAATATTTAACAAAGTTATTCTCCATGAAGCAGAAAAGGAATATAGCTTTCACACATTCCTTCATTCAGTCATTTATAAACATCTACTACATAACATGCAGGGTACTAGGAATTCAAAATAAATAAAACATAATCCCTGGCTCTAAGAAATTTCACACTCTAGTAGGGAAACAAGAAATCTAGTAAAGATTTCTGGCATAAAAGGGAAGGCCAAAGCAATGAAAGTGACCTCTGCCATTTCACAATGACATATTGTTGTTTAAAAAATATTACCGCTAGCTGAGTTAGTGGCAAGTTACACACTCAGGTAAGGCAACGAGGCTTGGCAAACACGTTTTCCATCAAGAGTTTTAATCGAAGCATTAGCCCATACATATGCAATTAACCTTGACCAACACAGGTAGAAACAAAAACGCTGACTAAGAATTTACTAATTATCCTCCCAACTTCAGAAGTTAGCTAGCATCTATGTGACAAATATGCACAAACTCACTGTATGCTATTTACAGATAAATGAAAAGAAATATTAACTGTATGCGTAAAAGTGAAAACGATAAACATCACCATTAAAAATTCAAACAATGACTTGCTTTCAAAGCCCAAGTGTCCTACAAATGTCACTTTACTTAAAGGTGGGAAAACGTTTTTGAGAATAATTGTATCTTGAATCAACTTAGAGACTCAATCTGTTGTAATAAAGAAAAACCATGTAAATCATACATGCCTCAGCATTTCAATGTTAGAATGACAGATTTGCATGCTGTTCAGTATTCTGGCTGTTTGCCTGTTTTACTTAAAGCCAGAAAAGAGATATAATCCCAATAACTAAGTCTTACAGCAGCTGTTCTGAGCAGACAAGAGAGGTGTCTCATCTAGGTGCTCCCGCCAAACATCCGCATGCACCCCAGTGATTGGAGGTTAGCAGTCCTGGTGTGTCTCCTCGCTTTTAGTAGTAAATATTTAATGGCCTATTTTTCCTTAATGGAGCCCAAGCACATCTGATCAGTCACTGCAATCATTTAGTAATGCAGTCAGAGTTATCATACTGCCATTTCACATCAACTTTGTAATTAGATAATTCATCACTTTATTAATTCAGAAGACTGCCTTCTATACTACTTTCTAGCATGCTACAATGGTAAAACCCAACTGAGCTCATCAACAAAAGCCTTTAAAATTTGGTTCTACATGAACTTGAAACCCTTAAGTGGCAAACACACAAGCATACTCCTGACCTTTTAAAAAAACAACAGAGGCAACATTTGTCCCACAAATTCACCTACCAGCAACACTGAAGTAACAGAGCACCAGTACGTCCACAATGAAAGGACTAACAGAACTGAAAATTGAAGATTAAAAACTAAAGATAGCAGATCAACTTTTTCTTGCTTTTTCCTTAAGTACAGACTTCTTCAGAGAACACAAAGGACCCAAAAACGGCTTATTTAGTAATTTTTCCTCCATACCGACTTACATACTTATTAAAATTATGAGGTTAGAGCAGAACATCAGTTTATTTACTAACACTCTAAATCTAAAGGCACGTACCAGGCAGATGTCAGTATGTAATATTGAATATAACATCACTATTGTTTTTTTATTGTTATATTTTATGTCCTATTTCTAACATAAACCAATCAGAAATATTGTATCACTGTTTCTTTTCACATTATTAGTTAGCAAGATTCTTATTTTAACACATTCTCTATTGCTTCGCAAGTAAAAAAGAATTCTCCCCCAATAAAAAGGAATTTACTCGGAATGAAACTGAACAGAAAGTGTAAGTATCATCGTATAACAAAACACCTTCTGAAATCCTCAGTTTTAAATCCATACAACCCCAGCGTGAACTGTGAAACCAGCTGCCACTAATAGCATTAAAAATTAGATTTTGGAAAGGCAAGCGATGGAGGTCACATATGTGCCCTAAAGAGTAAAAATAACAGGCTACCAGGAGAACTATTATTTTGTTTGAAAGAAGGAAGGGAGGGGAGCATCTTCCCAAACAGATGTGGAATTCTAATCAAAAAATTCTGTGGCAGTTGCACACCGTCATGAAGTTAAAAAGTACTTTGCAGAGCTCTGAAAACACTAACAATGACAAATATTTTATGGTCAGAAAGGTCACTTTTATTCTTGTTGCTCCCAATTTAATGTCTGTTTTGAAATGTTTTTTGCAACTAGCCTGCTTTCTACTTTATTTCTCAGATATTAGCACATTTCTCATCAGCCCGCCAAAATGCACTTAAAAAAAAGGAAGTCATCAGTCCAGGAAAACAAATATATGTTTCTAAAACCTTGTCTAACAATCCCTAATATAAAAAATAAAAAAGTGTCTGTACATAGAAAATAAGCTAAAAAGCGATCTACTGAACTTAAGTTTGGGCCATTAATAACCATTGCCAATAATTACCAATTACAATTTGAGGGACAGAATAGAGACTACTATACATTCCACGCCATTTCAGTGAATTACTAAGACAACTAAAGCACTCTTATAATTTAATTTTAATTTCATTCTTTAAAGATGCATGTGTAAGAGACATTTAATTCACCATACAGACGTTCTTTTTACATTTCCTACATGAAGTCTTGGAACCATTCTGAAATCATGGATTGCTATAAATGAGGCAGTAGTAAATGATTTCTGTCCACAACAGCTATGAGCTGAAACCCACGAGCAAGATACCATTTCCTCTTTGCAAAATTTCTTCCCAACCAGAATGGTAATCCTCAGCATCTCAAGAGACATCAGCACCAGGCATAACTGTGAGCAACCATCTGAGACTCTGGTTTACAGTCAGTCACAGACTGCACTCTTCACGCTATGATAGCACCTGGAGCCATAAAACACTGTGTGTGTGTGCGCGTGTGTGTGTGTGCGTGCGTGTGCGTGTGTGGTGGAAGGGGGGTGGGTCTGAGGATGTGATTACACTGTAAGGTCTTTGGGAATTTTCCAAGAAACACCAAGGCTTAAACAGCAGAAGCACATTCAGCCCTGAAAACCTGGTCCAACAGGAGAGACACACTATTATTTCCACTATGAACTGCCAACTTTTCAGGACTAATTATGGGCTTCTATTTATTAGAAAAGGCCATCAGCTCATATCCCAGGATTAAAAACATCCTCATCCTCCACTGACCCCTTTCTTTTTTGGGTAAGTACAAACCTGATAAAGGTACGCATATCACCATCAAGACTTCTGATCTTACAGAGGTTTTGTACCTTGAGAGATAACCTTCAGATTTAGAATTAGTCACATATTTTTATAACCCTGAATCAAGAGTACTTTGCACATCGTAAGCCTGCAAAAAAAAAAAAAGTCTGCTGAATTTAATAAGTGAATTCACTAACGAACACCTCTCAAGAGGCCAAGACGCTTGATGACAAAAGACTAATTCTAATGAATGCCTGGAAATCTGAATAGAGAAAAAGAACACCTATATGAAATCTAAGTATTACATATATAAGATATAAAACAAGTTTGAAAGTTACTGAAACCAGGTGATGGATAAAAGCACGTTGATTATACTTATCTCTCTACTTTTGTGTGTGTTTGGAAATGTCCATAATCAAAAAGTATAAAAAAAAAAAAAAAGATACAAGCAAATGTAGAAAAGAAACTCTTAGAATTCCATATATTTCAATGACAATAAAAGGAGCTAAAACATAAACTTAACGTGCCTAATACCTGTACCGAAAGTGAATGTGACCAGGACCAAAAGCAAAACAGAAAACGAAGATCTTGTTTACTGAAGCCAGGTAAAGCCAGCCTTCTTCAAAGCATAAATTCAAAAGTTAGTTAACTGGGATGAGGAAGACAGGGTACATTGGAACTATGCCTGATAGTTTGAGCAGACAAAAGCAGTGACTGTAGGGAGTATGCCGGGGTGCCCGCACCTTCTCTTTGATTAATTCTATGCCAGTAAAACGGTGAGAGGGGCAGTAAGTAGATAGGGATAAAACTCTCTGCCCAGCACTCTCCCACTACTTCCAATGTGCCTGACAGGATCTGTATTATCACACATTTGCAATGTCATGAGCTCAATGGCTCATCCCTGAGATTTGCAGAATGCCAATTAGTATCATTTAAGACCATTCTAGTCTTAAAAAAAAACAAAAGTGTGATCTCTTTCAAGTGCTTTCCTCTGATTGTTAACCTACATTTTAAGGCAGAAATCACACATCTGAGTTCAATTCTCCAACAAAATCTCGAAGATACATATTTTCTACTTAACAGCAATAACAAATACAAGTACCTGGGAGAGGAGCAGAGCATATTATTAAAAATTTGTCAAGCTTAATCAGAGAGACAGAATTTTCCCTCTACAAAATATGGAAAGAATCTCACTGAAAGGCACAAAAGATTAAAACTAGCTAAAAGCAGCAAGATGAATAAAATTTCACATTTTACATAGAGCAAGTATTTAGAAATACTTTCATGAATATTAATAACACCAATAACTAGCACTTGAACACTTTAATGGTCACAGACTTAACTCCACGAATAAAGTTAAACTCATCATAAGGTATATATATTTTTTAATGTATATTTCTATATCTCAGTGGGTGTTACTTTTTATAGAGTTCAATAGCAAAAGAGCTTGTGTGCATTGTAACATGGTACTAATGTCGGTTGTAATTTTGGAATTATATGAAAAAAACATACAAGAAACTTCTCAGATGCATCATGAGTAACTATTTTGCATTCAATAGTAGATTAAAGATAAGCCAGAATTTAATGCTAAGACAATATGAACAGAAAATCATGAAAAACACACGTAAAAGAACAAAAGCACATTTGAGAAAAACAAGGATAAACCTCTACCAATCATGCTTGTTGTTAGGTGCCGTCGAGTCAGTTCCGACTCACAGCAACCCTATGCACGACAGAATGAAACACTGCCCGGTACTGAGCCATCCTTACAACTATTGTTATGCTTGAGCTCATTGTTGCAGCCACTGTGTCAATCCACCTTGTTGAAGGTCTTCCTCTTTTCCGCTGACCCTGTACTCTGCCAAGCATGATGTCCTTCTCCAGGGACTGATGCCTCCTGACAACATATCCAAAGTATATAAGACACAGTCTCGCCATCCTTGCCTCTAAGGAGCATTCTGGCCGTACTTCTAAGACAGACTTGTTCGTTCTTTTGGCAGTCCATGGTATATTCAATATTCTTTGCCAACACCACAATTCAAAGGTGTCAACTCTTCTTCTGTCTTCCTTATGCATTGTCCAGCTTTCACATGCATATGATGTGACTGAAAATATCATAGCCTGGGTCAGGCGCACCTTAGTCTTCAGGGTGACATCTTTGCTCTTCAACACTTTGAAGAGGTCCTCTGCAGCAGATTTACCCAATGTAACACGTCTTTTGATTTCTTGACTGCTGCTTCCATGGCTGTCGATTATGGATCCAAGTAAAATGAAACCACCATACCTATTCAATCTGTATGCTGAGCAAATAATATGAGAAGCTGGACTATATGGAGAAGAATGGGGCATCAGGATTAGAGGAAGATTCATTAACAACCTGGGTTAAGCAGATGTCACAACCTTGCTTGCTGAAAGTGAAGAGGACTTGAAGCACTTACTAATGAAGATCAAAGACCACAGCCTTCAGTATGGATTGCACCTCAACATAAAGAAAACAAAAATCCTCACAAATCGACCAATGACCAGTCATGCTAGTCACAGTTAAATTCTTAGACAACAAGTAGATTTAAAAACATAACCTAAAAATATTCATGGGATAAACATGTCATTAAGCGTGTGCTTAAAAATTACAAAAGAAGTGGCAAAATTATCCTCAAATGTAAAATTCTACTTATTATTAAAATGTGATCCATATTAAAACAAACGCAAACACACAGTATGAGAGCAAGGACAGCAATACACACAGTAAAGGTGCGTATTTGATTCTTCATCCCTTCCCCAGGGTAAATGCCAAGGATCAGTCATGGCACTCCTTCTCCCTGGGCCCTGACGAACCCTCAGAATCATTTTCGAAAAGAGCACTTTAGGTGGTCATTACCAACAAATCACAGATGAAATACCAGATGAAACCTGTTTTTTTATTATTGAACTAGTATTTCAGTGACCTAAACATTTTAGACAATTATGTTTAAATCAGAAACTGACATATTCTCATATGACTTATGGATTCAAATAAATTGTTCCCCTCAAAAACAAGCTCTAGGCTGAAACAACCATCACAAAACCAAATGAATGCAAAGTCAAACTTAAATCCAATAGTAAGAAATGAAGGGATATACTGCTTTGTCTTGAGAAGGTCAGCAATGTACTCAGGCCGATCATAAGGATACTGTTAAAATGGAAACATTATATCCTTTTCAATACAGGTAACACAGTCTCCACTCACTGAAGTATGGGAGTGATGTAAGACATGAAGAATCCTGCATTTTCCAGGGAGGTTCTAGAGTTTCGTATAGCTAACAATGGAATTAGAAGTAAACGGTTGATTTACAGCACCAGCAAAGACATAAAACTTAACACTTACTTTTGCAAAAGCTTCAAAAATGTCAAAGGAAGGTGGCAGCTGAGAAGCATCCTGTACTTCTTCTCTCATGAAATCTTGAAATGTCATTGCAAGTTGCCTGAGGCCCTCTTTCTTATCTTCAGTCAGTTTGTTAATATCTTTTTGAAAAAGAAAAAATAAATACTGCAATCACAAAGTGAACTTCTAATGGATAATTTTCAGGTGTCCAATGGCAGCTGTTAAGCCAGATGTTTCCTACCCTAAATTCTGTTCTGACAGAAAACAAATACATGCCCTTTTATTTTTTGACAACTACAAATCACAATAGTATTTTATCACCTAAATTCTGCCACACCTCATCTACAATATAAAAGTAAAAATGTAGCAGACAAAATAAATGCACATACAGGTGAAAGAGCATTAAAATTAAAATTGGTAAAAGCACGTTACCAAATTTTCTACATCATCTTGTACATAGAAAACACACCATGAATTCTTCAGTCAGTCAATTTAAGCAGACTTTTCCATTAAACAGTGTACGAGTAGGTTGTGGTTAATTGATGAGTAGCAAAAAGACAAAGTAAGAACTAAAAAGTTCAGAAAGTTTCAATAAGGTGAAATCAGGCATACAGGTAGCACACCAAGTAAAAAACATGGATCAACCAAGGAAATCTCGACTGCTTTGACCCAAACAGAAGGAGAAGGTTCCAAAGCCAACATTACCCTCTTAAAAGTTCACTTGAAACTGTTTCATAAATGGGTGTTAAGGCTAAAAGTGCACAATTCAAGTAATAATGTTCAAGACCATTTCACTAAAGGCAGAGTGTAGGACATTCCTACCGAGCAGGGCTAATGTTAACAGTAAAACTCTACTATCAAAGATGTTAATTACCTAGCAGTAATATAACAACAAAATATGACTAATTAACTCTCTATTAAAACTTGAAAAGATACATCAAGGTGAATTATAGTATAACTGTTGCTGATGTCAGGTCTACATATTTTCTTTAAATTACCTGTTCAACAGAACTATTAAACCAATGATTTCTTAAATAATAATTTATTAGCACTGGCACTTATGATTCCATAACCATAAATCTGCACCAGATCACCTTACTTGCCTCCATGCAGAAATATCAAACTATATCATGAATTTACTCTATGAGCTTTGGCTGGTTTAAGGTTGAAGTCATTCGCGACTTCAACGAAGAAGATCTGTGCCAACATGAAAGCAGAATAAACCTACATTTGCTTAAGTGCAGTGGTTAAGCACTAAGCTGCTCTCCTTGGGGGAAAGATGTAGCAATTTGCTCCCGTAAAGATCGTTGTTGTTGTTTGTTGTCAGGTGCCGTCGAGTCGGTTCCGACTCATAGCGACCCTGTGCACAACAGAATGAAACACTGCCCAGTCCTGTGCCATCCTTACAATTATTATTCTTCAGCTCATTGTTGCAGCCACTGTGTCAATCCACCTCGTTCAGGGTCTTCCTCTTTTCTGCTGACCCTGTATTCTGCCAAGCGTGATGGCCTTCTCCAGGGTCTGATCCCTCCTGACAACATGTCCAAAGTATGTAAGACACAGTCTCACCATCCTTGCCTCTAAGGAGCATTCTGGCCACACTTCTTCCAAGACAGATTTGTTCGTTCTTTTGGCAGTCCATGGTATATTCAATATTCTTTGCCAACACCACAATTCAAAGGTGTCAACTCTTCTTCAGTCTTCCTTATTCATTGTCCACCTTTCACACGCGTATGATGTGATTGAAAATACCATGGCTTGGATCAGGCACACCTTAGTCTTCAGGGTGACATCTTTGCTCTTCAACACTTTGAAGAGGTCCTTTGCAGCAGATTTACCCAATGTAACGCGTCTTTTGATTTCTCGACTGCTGCTTCCATGGCTGTTGATTGTGGATACAAGTAAAATGAAATCCTTGACAACTTCAATCTTTTCTCCATTCGTTTATCATGATGTTGCTCATGGGTCCAATTGTGAGGATTTTTGTTTTCTTTATGTTGAGGTGCAATCCATACTGAAGGCTGTGGTCTTTGATCTTCACTAGCAAGTGCTTCAAGTCCTCTTCACTTTCAGCAAGCAAGGTTGTGTCATCTGCATAGCGCAGGTTGTTCATGAGTCTTCCTCCAATCCTGATGCCCCGTTCTTCTTCATATAGTCCAGCTTCTCATACTATTTGTTCAGCATACAGATTGAACAGGTATGGTGAAAGAATACAATCCTGACGCACACCTTTCTTGACTTTAAACCAATCAGTATCCCCTTGTTCCGTCTGAACAACTGTCTCTTGATCTATGTAAAGGTTCCTCATGAGCACAATTAAGTATTCTGGAATTCCCATTCTTTGCAGTGTTATCCATAGTTTGTTATGATCCACACAGTCAAATGCCTTTGCATAGTCAATAAAACACAGGTAAACATCCTTCCTTCTCGTATTCTCTGCTTTCAGCCAGGATCCATCTGACATCAGCAATGATACCCCTGGTTCCATGTCCTCTTCTGAAACCGGCCTGAATTTCTGGCAGTTCCCTGTCAATATACTGCTGCAGCCATTTTTGAATGATCTTCAGCAAAATTTTGCTTGCATGTGATATTAAGGATATTGTTCCGTAATTTCCACATTAGGTTGGATCACCTTTCTTGGGAATAGGCATAAATATGGATCTCTTCCAGTCAGTTGGCCAGGAAGCTGTCTTCCATATTTCTTGGCATAGACAAGTGAGCAACTCCAGCACTGCATCTGTTTGTTGAAACATCTCAATTGATATTCCATCAATTCCTGAAGCCTTGTTTTTCGCCAATGCCTTCGGAGCAGCTTGGACTTCTTCCTTCAGTACCATTGGTTCCTGATAATATGCCACCTCTTGAAATAGTTGAATATCAACTAATTCTTTTTGGTATAATGACTCTGTGTATTCCTTCCATCTTCTTTTGATGCTTCCTGCGTCGTTTAATATTTTTCCCCATGGAATCCTTTACTATCGCAACTCGAGGCTTGAATTTTTTCTTCAGTTCTTTCAGCTTGAGAAACGCCGAGTGTGTTCTTCCCTTTTGGTTTTCCATCTCCAGCTCTTTGCACATTGCATTATAATACTTTGTCTTCTCGAGAGGCCCTGTGAAATCTTCTGTTCAGTTCTTTTACTTCATCAATTCTTCCTTTTGCTTTAGCTGCTCGACATTTGAGAGCAAGTTTCAGAGTTCCCTCTGACATCCATCTTGGTCTTTTATTTCTTTCTTGTGTTTTCAATGACCTCTTGCTTCCTTCATGGATGATGTCCTTGATGTCGTTCCACAACTCGTCTGGTCACTAGTGTTCAGTGTGTCAAATCTATTCTTGAGATGGTCTGTAAATCCAGGTGGGATATACTCAAGGTCATGTTTTGGCTCTCATGGACTTGCTCTGATTTTCTTCAGTTTCAGCCTGAACTTGCATATGAGCAATTGATGGTCTGTTCCACAGTTCGCCCCTGGCCTTGTTCTGACTGATGATATTGAGCTTTTCCATCGTCTCTTTCCACAGATGTAGTCAATTTGATTTCTGTGTGTTCCATCTGGTGAGGTCCATGTGTATAAAAAAAAAAAAAATAGTCGCCGTTTATGTTGGTGAAAGAAGGTATTTGCAATGAAGAAGTCATTGGTCTTGCAAAATTCTATGATTCGACCTCCAGCATTGTTTCTGTCACCAAGGCCATATTTTCCAACTACTGATCCTTCTTCTTTGTTTCTAACTTTTGCATTCCAATCGCCAGTAATTATCAATGCATCTTCATTGCATGTTCGATCAATTTCAGACTGCAGCAACTGATAAAAATCTTCTATTTCTTCATCTTTGGCCCTAGTGGTTGGTGCGTAAATTTGAATAATAGTCGTATTAACTGGTCTTCCTTGCAGGCATATGGATATTATCCTATCACTGACAGCGTTGTACTTCAGGATAGATCTTGAAATGTTCTTTTTGACGATGAATGCAACACCATTTCTCTTCGAGCTGTCATTCCCAGCATAGTAGACTATGTGATTGTCCAACTCAAAATGGCCAATGCCAGTCCATTTCAGCTCACTAATGCCTAGGATATTGATGTTTATGTGTTCCATTTCATTTTTGACGATTTCCAATTTTCCTAGATTCATCCTTCGTACATTCCAGGTTCTGATTATTAATGGATGTTTGCAGCTGTTTCTTCTCATTTTGAGTCATGCTTTATCAGCAAATGAAGGTCCCGAAAGCTTTACTCCATCCACATCATTAAGGTCAACTCTACTTTGAGGAGGCAGCTCTTCCCCAGTCATCTTTCCAGTGCCTTCCAACCTGGGGGCCTCATTTTCCAGCACTATATCAGACAATATTCTGCTGCTATTCATTAGGTTTTCACTGGCTAATGCTTTTGAGAAGTAGACCGCTGGGTCCTTCTTCCTAGTCTGTCTTAGTCTGGAAGCTCAGCTGAAACCTGTCCTCCATGGGTAACCCTGCTGGTATCTGAATACCAGTGGCATAGCTTTCAGCATCACAGCAACACACAAGCCCCCACAGTATGACAAACTGACAGACATGTAAAGATTGCAGCCTTGGAAACCCTTTGGGGCAGTTCTATCCTGAGTTGGAACTGACTTGACAGCAGTAAGCTTTTTTGTTTATTTTTGGGTTTGATCCTTTATTGAGGGAGGTAGCAGATACAGATGTCTCAGGCTTTCTGACAGCAATGAGAGTTGTCCTTCTCCTAAAATCCCATGACAGTCAACCAGCTGCTTGGGATGACTGGAAGGCTTTCCAAGTCTGAGTGTTAAGTGAAGCAAAAAAAAAAAAAAAAAAGCAAAACCACTGCCCTAGAGTCAATTGTGACTCATAGCTACCCTACAGGACAGGGGAGAACTGCCCCACAGGATTTCCAAGGCTGAAATCTTTACAGGAGCAGACTGCCATATCTTTCTCCTATGGAGTAGCAGGTGGGTTGGAACCGCCAACCATTTGGTTAGCAGTAGAGCTTAACCACTGGACCACCAGGGCTACTTATCTAAAGGAACAGTGGACCTAAAAGTTGCCTGGAACTTCCTGTTCACTACTTCATTCTTCCCTGACATCAACAAGAACCCAAGAAAGAAAACTAAGAGAGGGAAGAAGGGAAAGAGAGAAATAGGAGGAAAAAAATTTTTTTCTGTATGCAAATGCTTATAGCAGCTTTATTCATAATTGCCCTAAACTGGAAACAACACAAAGGTCTGGTGAATGGATGAACAAATTGTGGTGAATCCATGCAATGGAATTCTGCTCTTCAACAAAAAGAAACCAGCTACTGATACACAACAACATGGATGAACCTCAAGGGCATTATGCTAAGTGAAAGAAGCCAGGTTGAAAAGGCTACATACTGTGTTGACTCCATTTATATGGGATTCTACGGAAGGCAAAATTATAAGAAAAATTGTTTTGTCAAATGGACTAAGGGTTATACTCCCCTGCCTCCTAATCTAACAATGTCATAACATTTCACAAACTTCTTATGACCAACCCTGCCCTAGAATTAATTAAATTAGTTAATGTGTTGGCAGTACACAAAAACAAAAAATGTTTTATTAGATTTGCCTCACATAATAAAGACCCAGAAAACCAAGCTATAGAATAAAGCAGTTCACCAGCTCATCAAATAATGGTAGGTGTTTATTTGCCGACAGATGATTACTTACTTGACTCCAGATCATAGAATGAGTAAAGTTTCTCAGATTCAGAGGGTGTTCCTTCCATCTGTGAAGCAAAGGGGGAAAATACCAAAAAATAATTCCAAGTGCTCCAACATATAAAAGAGTATCAGTTTGAGTATCTTTAGTTATTTAAATGAAACTCTGCTAAAAAAAAAAAACTATATATTCTTTCTTTTCATCACTTTCTTAAGGTGAGCTACAGCAGCTAACCAAAAGGCTGGCAGTTCGAATCCACCAGCTGCTCCTTGGAAACCCTATGGGACAGTTCTACTCTGCCCCATAGGGTCGCTATGAGTCGGAATCAACTCAGTAGCAACAGGTTTGGTTTTTGGTTTTGTACAACTTTAAAACAAAGTCCAAGTTGCCACTTAAGCATCAGTTTAATTTCCAAATGCAAAATTCTTCAAAAGCGTTTCATGCTTCTACATCCCTAAAGCCTTCTAACTTATAAAATGTTAGACTAGCCCCCCGCCCAAAAAAAAAAAAAAACAATAGGACAAAATGGAGCTGGAGCCTGTAATCATTTGGGAAAGATATATTCATACCAAAGTTTAGCCAAAAAAAACTGTTAAAAAAGAAAGGTTCACCAGAGTGGGATATCACAGAATCTACCAGCTATTTTGGCAGTATAGGAAAAGGGGTTGGAGAAATAATTTCAATGAATTACGGCTATGAAAAAAATATAAGCACTCTTCCATTTAAGATGAATACCTTTCTATCAAAATCTCACTTGAAGAAACAACCAAAAAAATGACATATTTGCCCTGTGAGTCAGTTCACAGTGGAAAATTTGTAAAGGCAATATAACAGACGTCACTAACATTTCACATCCAAAACACAGGACCTTATGTTTCCACTCCCAGAAGGAGATCAAAAGGGCCTTCAGAGAGGGGTGGGGTTGTAGACTTCATTACTGCCACTGATGCTGGGATTGGAAAACAACAAGTATTTTTGTCTTCAGACAGTCCCATCTTCTACCTTAACCTGGGTTTCATTTCAGCCTTAAATATGAATAATAAATGCAATTTCAAGTGCTCTGTTAAATTAGGACCCAAGCATATTTCATGTGTACTATACTCACAAGTTTGCAAACAACTCTGCCCAGAAGCCGGACAGAGTCTGGAGGATATCTGGGTCTGCAGTTTTTAAGGCATTTGCACTCCCGCTTGTGGTCAGGCCAAGCCTTTTTCTGTTAAGAGAAGAGTGGCAGGGCATATATTAAAATTCAACTTTCGTTTACACTGGTTATGAACATGGAGAGTCACCAACAGTATTTTAATTTTAGCAGGCTAAATATAACTACAAAGTAGAAAACGAAGGCAATATTCTACTACTGCTAATGATCCAGGGTTCAGTCTTCACCAAGTATGCAATTACCAGGCATAGATATTAAGAGCTTCAGCTTCACCTGTGTCCTTTAATTCACCCCGATTATTACCTGGCTGGTGGAGTTCAAAGAAAGAACCATTATTGCTTACTTAATAACATATAGATAGTCATTCAACTGATAAAATAGCACTCAATAATAGATAGTGATTTCAAACACAAAAAGAAAATCTCACTCCAAATTAGAAAATTAAACTCATGGTTCAGGAAAATCGAAATAGGGAAGATAGCTTACTGATTTTTTTTTTATAGCAAGTAGAGAAATATAAGGAGGACTAATACACATCCCAATACACAAAATCATTTTGTTTTTGGAGGCAACATAGAAAGGGACCACAAGTTAAATGACCAATGTCCAATCTGGCCAGGCCTATTTATCTAGTGGAGCCCTAGTGCTGCAGTGGTCAAGTGCTTGGCTGCTAACCAAAAGGCTGGTAGTTCTAACCAACCACCTGCTCCATGGAAGAAAGACGTGGCAGTCTGCTTCCATAAAGATTACAGCCTTGAAAACCCTATGGGGCAGGTCTACCCCTCCTACAGGGTTGCTATGAGTCAGAATTGACTCGATGGAAATGTTTTGTCTTGTTTTGTTTTTTGTTTTGGTTTATTCATCTTGCTTACTTACAAAGTAAGGATGGACATCATATTTGGTACAGTAAAGGGTCAGCAAAAAAGGGGTAGACCCTCAATGAGATAGATTCACACAGTAGCTACAACAATGTGCTAAAAAAAAAAAAATACCAACGATTGTGAGGATGGGGCAGGACTAGGCAACACTTTGTTCTGTTATACATAAGGTTGCTATGACTGGAGCCGACTGGACACCAGCTAACAACAAAATTCCAGTTTATGCCTGTTGTCCTGGCTTAATTATTATTAGCAACTCTTTTCACTCTCAAAAATGCCTGGTTTGGATGATAAATTATATGGTTCCCTAATCCATCATCCTAGCCATGTGCTAGTGTGGCTGAAGAGACCAGTGAAGCAGTCACCGACGTAGCAGCACTAGGCATGAGTGGACCAAAGGGAAGGACATTCCAGTCCTGTGTCTTGAATGAGAAGTGCCATGATCCCTTGATCTGGGATCATTTCCATATAAAAATAAAATCCGCAGCATCTAATATTTAGCCCTGGTAAGTAAGAGACAGCTCGGCCAAATGCCTAACATGCTCTATTCCAAGTGACAGTTGGAAGTTCTATCTCTGACATGCCTGATGTTCCCACTCATTCTTATTTTGGAAACTGTAAATCTGCTTCACAGCTTCTGAACCTGTAAAATCCTCCTAGGAAGATCCTTCTCGTTTCCACTTGCACACAAACATGCAGCACAAACAAAAATTTCAAAAGAGCTACAGCTACTTTGAAACTGTGACTCAGATTTGAGTTCGAGCCAGAATTTTGCTCAAAAAAACTACCATTTCATACTGTTGAGTGACAGCTTGGTCTGCCTACTGCTATTTCCTGGTAACTCAGATCCTGGTCATTGTTTACAAAGGGTACATTACTTCTTTCATCAAGTCTACATACGGTTGCCTTGCTTTATTATTTCACATTCACTGTATCAATTTTAATTGTTGTAAAAATATATATAACACAACATTTGCCAATTCAACATTATTCGGGTATACAATTTAGTGATAGCAATCACATTAATCATGTTGTGTGGCTACATCTGTAATTGTTGACAAATTTTCCGTTACCATAAACCAAAACTCACTGTTTCCTAAACAATGACTTTCCCTTCCCCTCTTGCCCCTAGTAACCACTAATTAACTTTGGTCTCAATACATTCACCTGTTCTTGTTATTTCATGTACGTGAGATTATAGAATATTTGTCCTTTTGTAATTAACTTTTTTCACTCAGCATAAGGTTTTCAAGGTTTATCTATATTATAGCATGTATCAGTACTACATTTCTCTCCGTGGCTGAGTAATATTCCATTTTATGTATGCACCACATTTTGTTTATCCATTCATCTGTTGATGGACATTTAGCTTGTTTCTACCTTTTGGCTATTGTGACTAGTGCTGCAATGAACATTGGTATACATGTGTCTGTTCACATTTCTGCTTTCAGGTCTCTCGGGTATACACGTAAGATTAGATCAAGTTCTTAATGTGAAGTTTGCAATAATCTCATCTTTATTTTTAGTATTTATATTTCACTTGGAAATGTTGGTGGCATAGTGGTTAAGTGCTATGGCTGCTAACCAAAGGGTCGGCAGTTCAAATCCACCAGGTGCTCCTTAGAAACTCTATGGGGCAGTTCTACTCTGTCCAATAGGGTCGTTATGAGCCGGAATCGACTCGACGGCACTGGGTTTGGGTATATTTCACTTGCTTCTATTTGGCGTCACAGTAAAGATGAATTGAGAATGTAAAATTAAAAACAGAAAAAAAATAAAATGACAAGAAAAAAAAGAGAAAGCCCCCTAGCATTTACATTGTGCTAGACACACTGGCTAAGCAATTAACGAAGGACATTTCGTTTGATTTTCATGATCCAAATAGTAGGTATTATTCTTACATTAGAGATGAAGAAAGTAAGGCCTAAGAGCTGGGATCTAGCTAATCTAAATTCTTAATAGGCTAAACACATATAATATAAACACAAGGGCTAAATAATTGCTGAGTTTCTGCATTACATTTATTTGAGTTGCCTTACAGGCAAGGCAAAAAAGAAAGCATAATAAAAAAAAAAAAACTAAATTCTTAATAGGCTAAACACGAGGGCTAAATAATTGCTGAGTTTGTGCATTACATTTATTTGAGTTGCCCTACAGGCAAGGCAAAAAAGAAAGCATAATAGGTTATGTAATTCTCATCTGACAGAAAAGAAAAACGCATAGCTTTGCTTAGTATTAAAATATGGGAGAAATTTATTCTGAGAATACCAATAAACATACTGGACAATGCCTTCAGCAATAGTTTACAACAAATGCATACGAGCAGCTACTTATAATGTCAGTACTCACTGAAAGGCGTAATGTTAAAATGCAACTCAGAAAGTGTTTCTGTTGTTCAGGGGGTTAGTCTTATACTAGCAATTAGCAATTACCAATATGGTGTAAGATGCCCAAAAAATGTCCTGTAGACCCTCTTTAGAGATTCAAAATATTTTTAGCTCACTAAAAGTTCTAAAAAGCATTACAATAAATTATTTAACCCAGAGTTTCCTATGATTATCACTGCTATCACTGGGAAGTAAAGGTTGGTAAACACTGGCATACATTGACTCAGATACACCTATATACTTTCCTTTATGTTTCATCTCAACTCATCTATTTGAATTAAAGTGGGCTCAGCAAACAAATTCACTACAAAATAAAATATCTCAATTGTACAAAAATATTAGACATTATCTTCACTCCACAAACTTTAAACTTGGTCTAGGCCCTGATGGCACATTAGTCTTATGTTATCTACCAGTTTCAAAAGACAATCTCCTTGATTTACTCTCACCTCTTTCTTCCATTACTGCAAATACAGGATGTAATTAAGATTTTGCTTACAATGTTTTCTGTTCTCATATCTGAAAATTAACAATGACGTACTCACCCACTGCCGTCAATTCTGACTCATAGTACCCCTATAAGGCAGAACAGAACTGCCCCGTAGGGCTTCCAAGGCCATAAATCTTTATGGAAGCAGACTGCCACATCTTTCTCCCATGGAGTGGTTGGTGGATTCAAACCGTCGACCTTTTGGTTGGCAGCCGAGTACTTTAACCACTGCACCACCAGGGTGCCTCTCAATAAAGTACAACAAGAGTAAATTGACCAGTGGTGGGAAGGAGGGGAAAAGGGGGGTTAATGGTAATGGAGAAAATCACACTGATTAAGGGTAGGGTTGTAGAGCCAATTATTGTAATTGCTGTCAATAAACTGTACACCTATAAAAACTTGAATTGGCAGAAGTTGTGTGACAGATATAGTTACAACAATAACCAAAAAAAAAAAAAGTAGCTGCTGAGGCTGCTTATATACAACCGATTGGTTCCATGGTTTGGAAGTTTAGGGTCATGGTTTCATGGTACATTCCAGTTAATTGGGCCTAACAACATGTTTAGTGCTTCTGTTCTAGTTTGTTGCATAATGCCTGGGGTCTGAAAAGCTTGCAAACAGCCATCCAAGGCACAACAACTTGTCTCTATTTGCCTAGAGCAACAGAGGAAGGAGAGTCAGGAATAGGAGGAGGATAACAGAATGTACGGCTAACTGCCTCCTTGGCCATGAGACCAGAAGAACTGGATGGTGCCCAGTTACCACTACCGAACATTCTGATCAAAGATCCTATAGAAGAATACTGATCAAAAGGTGAAAATGTAGAACAGAATTTTAAATTCTTATGGACTCCAGACTTTCTGGAGCCATGGAAGCCGAATAACCCCCTGAAACTATTACCCTGATAATCTTTAAATTTTAAACCAAAAATATCCCCAAAAGTCTTCTTAAAACCAAACAATAGTCTACCTTAACTAATAAAAAATGTCTGCCTTGAGCATTATGCTCTTTTAAGAAGTACCTACCATATTTTAATGCAAATAACAAGCACCTTCTATGCCTGTTTGCCAACAACACCCACTCCCCACAAGGTATTTTTGTAAGCATGCTATGCTAATTTTTTTTACAGCACCATGTAAAAAAAGCTGACATAGCAGCACTTATGAAAATATCTCACGGAGGGGGGTGGGGAGAGCATGGTTGGCAAACACGTAGAAGACGTGCATTATTTGCATAAAAATACAGTATGCGGAACCAAAGTGACAAGAACAACTCAAAAGATTAGACAGGAAACTTAGTGGACAGTGAGTTTTTGTTAACAGGGGTGGAACAACTCAGAAAGGAAGGGTGCGAACAGTTGCACAACTAGAAGAATGTAATCAAGTTCACTGAATTGAACACGTAGAAACAGTTGAATTGGTGTATATTTTGCTATGTATATTCTTAAGAACAATTTTTTTTTTTTTAAAGAGTAAATTGGCATGGGAAACTTTACCAATAGGGCATATGAAATTGTTTTTAATAGAAAAAAATTTTTTAAACAATAAAAAATTATTTCAATAGGAAATTAAGATATTGTGTTAAGAAAGATAGCCCAAGGGAGACAAGAGTTTTAGACTGGAGTAAGAGGGAAATGAAAACATCTGTAACACAATTACATGTGTCAGTACATGTTTCTCAAAAAATATCTTAAGAACCTGTAAGTTTCTAAATGTTTTACAGTATGTATAATGATTCAGAACATACACTAACTAAACCGGTGATTCTCAATAGGGTAATAAAATCTTGTGGACTGTTCGGGAAATCCGTAAGGTTATTTTTTTTGTCACAATGCTTGGGGATACCACTGGCATTTAGTGGACAGGGACACGAGATATCCTGTTCTAGGGCACTTCCGTACAGTGAAGAACTGTTCCTCATCCCACTTGACTTTCAAATGTCCTATCAAACATTCCATGAAGGTAAAAACCTTCTTTATAATTATCTGAGTCTAGAATTAAACTTCCTTTTATATATTAAAGCAAAGTTTTGTGTCTCATATGTTTTTGATTGGTTGTTTTGCACAGTATTAATAGTACTAAATTTTCTAACTCAGTCAAAGGAAGACTGTATTTTAAGAACTTTACCTAAAGTCGTTCAATGTTTTATAAAATCACATCACAGAAGGCTACACTTCTTCTGTATTTGAGTTACCAATACATCTGATCTGCATCTGTAGCTTTCCTTCTTACAGCGACTCTGTGTACAGTGCAATTATACAATTACTTAAATATGTCTTTTAGCCTAGTCATGCCTAAGTATTTGCATACTAAGATACATGTTTTTTACTATAAATTAATTTAATTTTCTTTCTGCTTTATATTCTAGTTAGGATATTATATTGCTATTTTGAAAATATGTAGATTGTATTATCCTATGAATTTCATTTTGAGATTACTAGGAGACAGAACAATGGAAATATCTTTCACAAAAAGGTGGAGTTAGGTCTGAGAATGCTGAAAACCCCAAAAACTGTGGTGGCTTGCATGCTGCTATGATACTTGAAGCTACAGCCCCAAAATTTCATATACCAGCAGGGTCACCCAGGATGAACAAGTTTCAGCAGAACTTCCAGATTGAGACTAAGAAAAAAGGCCTGGTGATCTGCTTCCAAAAATTAGCCAGTGCAAACCCTATGGATCACAGAATATTGTCTGAGACTTCAGCTTGCTTAGTTTGAAGGCATCATCAAAAGGAACTGATCACTAGAGAAAGACATCACATTTGATAAAATGCAGGGCCAGCAGAGGCAAGGGAAACCCTCCATGAGATGGACTGACACAACACCCCCAACAATGGACTCAAACTTACCAACAATCACAAAGATGACACAAGACTAGGCAATGTTTCTTTCTATCAAACATGGGGTTACTATGAGTCAGAGCTGACACAACAAGAACTAAAAACAACAGACCCATCCAAAAAAGCTACACACACCACACACACATAAATATATATTTTTAAATATGTAGCCTGGGGCCCTTTCCTAACATTCTCACAGTACCCATGAGCTATGATCAGGTGCATTGTTTTTAATCACTGCAGGGGAGCCCATGTGCAGCTAAGGTTGAAAAACCACTGGTCTAGGCTAAATTACAAAGGTCATTATATATGTTAGATAGATAAAACAACAAAATATTACTCTGTAATTATCATCGAACTATCACCCTATACAAGGGGACATTTTACAATGTTGAAGCTGGAGAAATGTTTCTAAGCAGGATATAAAATCCGGAAACCATAAAGAAAAATATATATGAAATTACATAAAAAAATAAATACCTTTTGTATATGGGGGGAAGAAAACCCAACACCATAAACAAGGATGAAAGATAAATACATGTTTCAAATTTTTTTTTAAGCGTGTATGTACAGAGCATCAAATGTCCCCAATTTACAAAGAAGTCCTACAAATAACGGAAAAGGATGACTATTCCAATACAAAAACAAAACAAAAAATGAAAACCAGGAAGGATAATAGAAATTCATGCCTTAAAAAAAAAATTAGGAGACATACAGTACATATGTCATGATCACTTCTTAATAACACCCTACAGATCTATTTTTAAAGGTGTTGTGCCTATCTATTAATTGTAGTTTTCCCATTGTTAATTAAAAAAAAAAAAGGCTATAGGGTTTTCCTCATTTATAATAATACTACCAAAAGAAAACTATTTTTTGTTTAGTAATAAAACCTATAAATTTTCTATAAGTTGAAAAATAAATTATGCTGAGACAATTGATTATCTATATGAAAAGAAAAATGAATAAACAAAAAGTACAAACTATCCCAGTGCTCAAAGAAATGTTAATAGAAACAAGATAACATGGGTAACCCATTAGGTTAGCAACAACAGTTAGAAGTATCCACTGGTGTAGACACACAACCCCATTTGTGTCAAAACAGAGTTGACACCATGGCAACTGACTGAGGGAAACAGATACTCTCTAGCCTTGTTCGTAAAACTATAAATTGGTCCAACCGTTCTGCATGTCAGATTGGAAATAAACATTAAAATTCTAATGTACATACTGCTGGCACAGAAACAGTGTTTAAAATTCAAACTAAAAAACTTAAATGATGTCTGCACATACATTTGTTTTGAATACAAAAAATTGGTATTTTTTTCCAGCTTTTCCAGAGAAAATGCTATTTTTTGTCTTCTTTCTTATGCTTTCCATTACTGTTTGCATTTTTTACAAAGAGCATACATTATACTTACAAATAAAAACAAATGTAAACTGATTCTGGGAGAAGCATTTTTATAAGAAAGAGATGCAAAAAATTACTGCCTAATAGGCATGTATGCTTCTTTTTTAATATTTTTAATTTTGAAAATGTTTGAACTCAAAACGTAAAAATGCACTGATTTTTAAATGTTAAAAAACACTTCAATTAATCCTTTTGTAATAATGATGAAATCTTTTGTAATTCAAAGACTGAGTAATTTATCAGTTTAGCTTTCTTTATGTCTGGTTTTCTTAAATGAACGTACTATCAACTAGCTGCACCCTCCATGTAACAAATGTTCAATACATATCTGATGATTTATTCTAAAACCAGTACCATTTAGGAGACAGAACTTACTATGTCTTTATCACTGATGATTTGGAATTCAGGACACACACACACACACACACAAAAGGACAGCAAACTCCCTAAGAAGTTTTTCTTTGACCAACTTGAGATGGTCTTAATTGCTGAGTATGAAAGAAGCGCACAATGAGGTATTTCAACAGGAAAGGGAAATCCAATTTCTTTCCTCTTTCTCACATAAATTAGCCTTTACATCATTAACACTATTATTGCAGTATTTGTCTCTCCTCCTTGAACATTAAGGTCACTATAGTTCAATAATCTATTTAAATACTATTAAACATTGGATTTTGGTTAGGATACTCATTTTATCGAAGCTAATTTTAGATTGGAGCATGGTAAGGGTCATAGCATATTGAACCTAGTTTGGGTGAAACACACCTAATTCATTGTCAGGGTTCACCATATATTTATTCTACAAGAGGACTGGATTCAATGCTCTCTAAGGCCACCTTTCAATGATAAAACTCTGTAGTGTTGAGATATCCACCCTTAACAAATACCTGAATTATGTCAAAATAGGATTGAAACCTGCCCAGGTAAAGCTTACATAGCACTGAAAATTTGAAACAGTATTTTCCTCAGATTTGGAGTCATTTGGATGAAGAAAATATGTAGTAAACAAACTATTTTAAGCCAGCTTATTGAACAATTTCATGTGACTAATAACTATCATTAATTGAACATCTTCTCTGTGAAATACTGTCAAAATAATTTTTGCCTACATATTCATGACTTACTGTACAAACAATTATCTAGAGAGGATTCCTATGGGCAAAACATAGGACAGTTGAGTTGCTAAGCAACTTGCAGAAAAGAAAAGAGATCCGGCAGTTTTCCATTCACTTCCAAACTGTTTGATAGCAAGTAAATACAACATCTTCCTGTGTGCCCCAAATGTGGCCCAGTATTAAATCACAAGTTGTCAGATACATGCAGATCTGAAAAGCTAGAACCTGGGAAAATAAATTTGGAAAGTTAAGCAGGTTGTCTAACAGCTACAGCTGATTGACAGGTATTGATTAATAATCTTGCATAAAATCTCCTTAGATCATGCTAGAGGTTCAGTGATAAGACGTAAGACTTACCACTTTAAAAGCTTACTGAATGCTGCATCAAATGTAGAACAAGAGCACCTACCCACCAGCCTTAATCAAATTAGACAGGTAAGGACAAATTTAAAAAAAAAAAGGAATGGAGGATACTGGTCATCAGGCATGAAGTTGATAGAAGAAACAAGAATAAATGATTATTTCTTAGGAAAATGGGAGTAACAGTCTTCTGATTAATTGAGGAACCATACAATATGAGGCAACACCATTAGTCCCCCAAACTAAGTCAATCATCATCCAGTGCAGGGTTTGGCAAACTATGGCCCACAGGTCAAATCCAACTTGCTGCCTATTTTTGTAAACATTTATTGGTACAAAGCCTTGCTTACTCATTTATACTCATTTGTTTCACGCAATTTTTATGCCAACAGAGCTAAGTAGTCATGGCAGAAAACTTATGGTTTATAAAACCTTAAATATTTATTATCAGGACCTTTACAGAAAAAGTTTGCCAACCCCTGATCTACTGAGAGACCATACCAGTATGGAACGGCTTAATTGATATATTTTAGCTGGAAGGGCAAAACAGATCATTCACCTTTATGAACTTCCAACGCATTTTCATTGTGTATTTTAATGTAAATACAAATTTCAGTCAGCTTATCAATTTCTGGGATTTTTGAATGGGGCTTTACTGAATCTTACTCTACAGATTTATAGTTCAATATTTTAAAAATCATTTATCACAGCTGTTTACTGATTATGAACTTCTAATAGACAGGACTTAATTTTGTGTTATAGAACAGAACATAAAAGGCATTAACCTTGACAATATAAAAGTACAGTTAACAAATTATGCAAAACAGAGTGATAAGAGATGGAGGAAAGAGTGAAAATACTAATAACTCCCCCTTACAAAGTAGAGAATCATGAGATAAACTCTATAACTGATAAAACAAAGATGGAGGCTTGCACATGTTTTTTAAACTTACAGACACCTGACTAGGAATTGAGTCTAATGGATGTAAAACAGTCATCTCAAATCTAACATGGCCAAAGTTTTTCACCCCTAAAACTGGGTCTCTAACATAGTTTCCCATGACACTAAGTGGGATGATCATTTACTCAGCTGCTAAAGCCAAAAACCACTCACTCTTGATTCTTCTCTTTTTCTCCCCACCGCATATTCGATCCACTTGTATTTATCTCCAGTTCCAGCCTCTCCCTAAACTCTACACAAGTATATCCAGTTCCTTATTCAACATCATCATGTGCATGTTTAACAGGAACAAACTCAAAATTTCTAAATCAGAATTCTTTTTGAACCTGCTCTTCTCCTTTTTTTTTCCCCCAGATTTCTTTAACTCACTAAATGGCACCACCAATCACCTAAAGTTGTTCACGCCACAAACTTAAAAGTCATCTCCGTCTATTCTTTTTCCATTACCTCTTACATCTAATCTATTGGTAATTCTTTCAGACACATCTTCAAAGTATCTCAAATGCAATCATTTCTCACCACCTCTACTGCTACCACTCTAATCTAAGCCATCCAGAGCTCCTGACTACATTGGTGCCTAGCACATACTGAGTACTCAACCATATCTTGAATTAATTAATTAATACACAGACAAATATAGCCAGCTCTTCCTTCAAAAGATATCCCAAATCTGAGCAACCCTATCTTTACTGCAACTATCCTAATCCTAGCCACCATTATAGCTGGACCAGGCTAGTGTAATAGCCACCTAACTGGTTTCTCAGCCTCTATTCTTGCCCACCTATAACCCAGTTCCCTAGTAGTCAGGTAGCTCCTTCTAAAAGCTAAGTCAGATCATACTTACAGCCCTACAGTAGGAGCCAATCACACACAGAACAAAACATAAATTCTTAACCACAGCATATAAAAGCCTCATAACTTGGTCCCTCCTAACTCTTTAACCTTATATCCTACAACTTTCCTTGTTGCTCACTCTGGTCTACTATACTGTACTGGCCTTCTTGTCCCTCCTTAAATATACGATATTCTTTCTTGCTTTCAAAGTTTTTTTTGGTGGGGGGAGTCACTTAGATCTCCACAGGACGCCCTTTTCTAACCACCCATTCAAAGGTAAGCCTATGGTCACCCAATCACTTTCAATTCTATAATCATAAGCATTAGTTACTATGTGCCTTCCCACTCCATAATATAACCTTCATGAAAGCCAGGACCTTTTTTGCTTCTTCACTACTAACCACCAAGCATCTCAACGCCTAGAACTTAGAAAGTTCAATAAATATCTGTTCAATGAGCTCTGAATGAATGCAGGATTCTGCTATAACTACATAAGAAGAGTGAGGGGAGGACGGAGGGATGTTGGTGAAGGTGAGCTAAATTCTCTTATCAATCAGAATAGGAAGTCAATAGATAGTACCTGCACTTATGAGTCAAGAACTATTACTATAGACACATTATTAAGAGATATCGTAGTTGTTTTTTATTTTACAAGTCAAGCCAACAACTACCACTAATGAATTCATTCACTCAGCAAATTGTGCTACATCGGGGGATTCAGCAGTGAACACTGCCCAGTAATCCTCTAACTGCAGAGAAAAGCACGTAAACCTATAATTAAAATAATTAAATTTATATGTAATAAATGAAGGGACACAATTAGGCTTAGAAGTTTAGGGATGGAGGAAGTAACACTGAATTTGAATCCTAAAGGGTAAAAAGGAGTTCAATAGTTAAGGGGGGGCCAAGACCAAGGACAAATTTAGTCAAAGGCCCAGAAGTGAAAGTACAGCAAAGTCAGAGAGTTTGAATTTCATCCTGAGGACAAAGAGGGTCAAAAAAGGACTTTAAGCAACTAACTGACTATCTCAGTTATCTAGTGCTGCTATAACGGAAGTACCACAAGTGGGTGGCTTTAATATGCAGAAATTTATTTTCTCACAGGAGGCTATTAAGTCCAAATTCAGGATGGTGGCTCTAGGGGAAGGTTTTCTCTCTCTGTTGGCTCTGAGGGAAGGTCCTTGTCTCTTTTCAGCTTCTACTTCTTTGCTCCTTGGAGATTTTCATGTAGCATGGGATCTATGTTCCCCCATTTCTGCTTGCTTGCTTGCTCAATTTGTTCTTTTCCTACCTCAAAAGAGACTGATTTAAGGCATACCCTACAAATCCTGCATCATTAACCTAACAAAGAAAACCCATTCCCAAATGGGATTATATCCATAGGTATAACCAAAACCCATTACCATTGAGTCAATTCCGACCCATAGCAACCCTATAGGACAGAGCAGAATTTTTGCTCCATAGGGTAGAGGGTTTCCAAGGAGTGCCCAGTGGATTCGAACTGCTGACTCTTTGATTAGCAGCTGCAGCTCTTAACCACTATACCACCAGCGTTATGCCTTAGGATTTACAACACATATTTTGGGGTGCAGCGGGGAGGGAATTCAATCCATAACGGTGACATATACGTTTGCTTTCTTGATCCAGAAGGTGGCAAAAGTGGTAGCAATGAATGACATCATGGTAACAAAAGCATTGGTACAGAAGCTAGAGAGAAGTGAACCAAGATATTCAAGGTAAAATCAGCAGGACGTGGTGATTAACTGGATGTGGGGGCCAAGAAAGAATGGGAATCAGAGACGACACCCAAGTGACTTGGGCAGCTGGTGGTTGGTGAAGTTATTGACTGAGGTTGAAAACGTGAGAAGCAGGTTTGGAAGAAGATACGTGGTGAGGTTTAGACACGTGGTATTTGAGACACCTATGCAACAGCCAAGTAGAGTGCCCAGAGAGTGGCTGTACATATGAATCTGGTGCTGAGGACAAAGTAGGAAGCTGGGGACAAAGTCTCGAGAATCACTCATGTATAAGATGCACTTGAAGTCATGGGAGTGGATGAGACAATTCAGCAGGCCATTGTAAAGTGAGAAATGTTAGGGCCCCAGGCCTTTGTTGGTGTCAAAACTTTAAATGTGATCAAATAATGTTTACCTTTATATTGTATCCCCTTTTTGTTCACAATTAGATAAAAAGGAGACTTTTCTGCAGCACATTCGGTGCACGCCCTATTTAATATCAGTCTGAAGCCTGACACAGACCTATGAAATAAACAAAGGTCTTGCCTTCCTTCATTATCACTGCTTTGGGTAAGATATTACAGAAACCAATTTATTAAATTGCCCTGTTAAGGGGTTACTAATGTGGTATTAATTTTGTACCCAACAAAAATGAATCAAATCATTCTACAACTTAAGCATAAAATGTGAACCCAAAAACATGGTTCACGTTTTTAAAAGATCTATAATTATCAAAATAAAATAGAGCCTCTTTCTGCTAATTCAGTAATTTTTTAAAGGATATAAATTTCAATTTTATCCAGTGCCCAGCTGCTATTTTGCTCAGCAATGGTTCAATTAGAAATGCACATATTATGAATTAAATTAAATTAAATTCAGCAGAAGTAAAGTTTTGCTTGGTGAATTTGATTGAAATTGATGTACTTGCTGTTGGTGTTGCAACCTTTTTTAAATTATTATTTTGAGGATGCTTTTCATGAGAAAACTCAGCCTGCTTCTCCTCTTTGATCTTAACATCAACTGTTATGTTCCGATTGGGCCAAAAAAGAAATGTAACTAGTTTCCATATACAACCCTTCTATTACATTATAGGACACTTATAATAAGCTATAGACAGAGAAATACAAAGCCACTGATGGCTGAAACATTTTGGTCAGTATCAGAACCAGTATTGAACACAGCAGTAAAAACATATGCGTATGTGTACGCTATATATAAATCACAGACTAAGATGGTATGTAACCCTCGCTAACAAAACAGACACCCAGGATTATTTCAGGAAAATAGAAGTAGTGCATGAAAAGCCTGGAGAAAGAATTTCACTTTTTACTCCATATGATTCTAATGTGTTAACTTTTATAAGGAAAATGTATTCTTCTATTGCTTATATTTAAAAATGCACCGTAAAAACAGATGGCACTGATACAGTCCTTATGGGCACAAGGGACACTGAACTCTCTAAAACCCCCAGAGCCTCTCTCAGAAAACTCAGCTGATATAACACCCCCTCACATCAAAAGCTAAGCTAGTGAATCAAAATTATATCCCCCTGGGCTACATATATAAATTTTATGCTATAAATTCATATCTTCGATATCAATTTCATTCTGAATGCTTTTGCTTCCTGTTCATAGTTCAGTTTGTCAAGTTTAATTTTGCCCTGCTTTGTAGGAATCCACAATAATTAAATGTTTACTGCTGTACCTCAAGGTTGAGCTAAACAGAGCAGTTTAAATGCATATGTTCTCGGCAGTCTTTGGCTCCCAGCCTACCTCTACACACACCACAAACACACAAATACACTCAAACACACACACGTACTTGTTGGTGCTATATGTGATATCTTTAACCTTATTAGCTATTTTCCCATTACCTTCCATAATATATCTGAAGATAACATTGTTACCGATGCTGCAGTAAACCAATAATATATGGAGTAAATATACATGCACTATAATGACTCAAGATGACCTACTCATCCGCCAAACTCCTCTACTCATTCTAATGAGAGAATGTTTTCTTTTCTTTTCTTCCTTTCAGTGTTATATAAAAGGAAAATGTAGCATTGGGAGGAAGGAGATAATTCATAAAAATTTAAAAGTTTTTCATTTACTTTTTACAAATAAAAATAATTCTTTAGGTCATTAAGACTAGAAAGGAAGCTCATCTAAAAGACTGTGTCACAAAGAAGATAATTCTAACTCCAAGTGGATCAAAGACCTAAACATAAAGACTAAAACGATAAAGATCATGGAAGAAAAAATTGGGACAACCCTAGGAGCCCTAATACAAGGCATAAACAGAATACAAAACATTACCAAAAATGATGAAGAGAAACCCGATAATTGGGAGCTCCTAAAAATCAAACACCTATGCTCATCTAAAGACTTCACCAAAAGAGTAAAAAGACCACCTACAGACTGGGAAAGAATTTTCAGCTATGACATCTCCGACCAGCGCCTGATCTCTAAAATCTACATGATTCTGTCAAAACTCAACCACAAAAAGACAAACAACCCAATCAAAAAGTGGGCAAAGGATATGCACACACATTTCACTAAAGAAGATATTCAGGCAGCCAAGAGATACATGAGAAAATGCTCACGATCATTAGCCATTAGAGAAATGCAAATTAAAACTACGATGAGATTCCATCTCACACCGGCAAGGCTGGCATTAATCCAGAAAACACAAAATAATAAATTTTGGAGAGGCTGCGGAGAGATTGGAACTCTCATACACTGCTGGTGGGAATGTAAAATGGTACAACCACTTTGGAAATCTATTTGGCATTATCTTAAACAGTTAGAAATAGAACTACCATACAACCCAGAAATCCCACTCCTAGGAATATACCCTAGAGATACAAGAGCCTTCATACAAACAGATATATGCACACCCATGTTTATTGCAGCTCTGTTTACAATAGCAAAAAGCTAGAAGCAACCAAGGTGTCCATCAACGGATGAATGGGTAAATAAATTGTGGTATATTCACACAATGGAATACTACGCATCGATAAAGAACAGTGACGAATCTGTGAAACATTTCATAACATGGAGGAACCTGGAAGGCATTATGCTGAGCGAAATTAGTCAGAGGCAAAAGGACAAATATTGTATAAGACCACTATTATAAGATCTTGAGTAATAGTAAACCTGAGAAGAACACATACTTTTGTGGTTACGAGGGGGGGAGGGAGGGAGGGGGCGAGAGGGCTTTTTATTGATTAATCAGTAGATAAGAAATGCTTTAGGTGAAGGGAAAGACAACACTCAATACATGGAAGGTCAGCTCAATTGGACTGGACCAAAAGCAAAGAAGTTTCTGGGATAAAATGAAGGCTTCAAAGGTCAGCGGAGCAAGGGCAGGGGTCTGGGGAACATGGTTTGCGGGGACTTCTAAGTCAATTGGCAAAATAATTCTATTATGAAATCATTCTGCATCCCACTTTCAAATGTGGCGTCTGGGGTCTTAAATGCTAACAAGCGGCCATCTAAGATGCATCAATTGGTCTCAACCCACCTGGAGCAAAGGAAAATGAAGAACACCAAGGTCACACGACAACTAAGAGCCCAAGAGACAGAAAGGGCCACATGAACCAGAGACCTACATCATCCTGAGACCAGAAGAACTAGTTGGTGCCTGGCCACAATCGATGACTGCCCTGACAGGGAGCACAACAGAGGACCCCTGAGGGAGCAGGAGATCAGTGGGATACAGACCCCAAATTCTCATAAAAAGACCAAACTTAATGGTCTGACTGAGACTAGAGGAATCCCGGCTGCCGTGGTCCCCAGACCTTCTGTTGGCACAGGACAGGAACCATCCCCGAAGACAACTCATCAGGCATGAAAGGGACTGGTCAGCGGGTGGGAGAGAGACGCTGATGAAGAGTGAACTAATTATATCAGGTGGACACTGGAGATTGTGTTGGCAACTCTTGTCTGGAGGGGGGATGGGAGGATAGAGAGAGAGGGAAGCTGGCAAAACTGTCACGAAAGGAGAGACTGAAAGGGCTGACTCAAGAGGGGGAGAGCAAGTGGGAGTAGGGAGTGAGATGTATGTAAACTTATATGTGACAGACTGATTGGATTTGTAAACGTTCACTTGAAGCTTAATAAAAGTTAATTAAAAAAAAAAAAAAAAAGATAATTCTAATACAGTCCCACATGAAATCTTCTTAAATTCAAGTTTCCTGAGTCACGTAGCTCAGCTTCACACAAATAAAATAGCTAAAGCATCACCACAAACTTTCTGGAAACAATCCTGTAAGAAAAGTATGGGTTTGTTTTGTTTTTGCTTTTTGTTGTTGTTGTTGCTGTTAATGATCTAACACAAATCTGGAATCTAACTTTGACAGAATTTTTAGTTTATAAAATGAAGTCAAAATAATTCAATTATTTCTAATATTTCCTGTTTTTCTTAGGGAAGTGTTATTAGTAGCTTTCTATTTTTTAATTTTTTATTTTTTGTTCCTGAAGAATACAGCCCATCCTTATTTAAAAAAAAAAAAAAGAAGATAATAAATAATGAGAAAGGAGGCTTAATCAGAAATGTTAGAGCGAGAGTACAATTTAGGGTTAGAAGAGAAGTTAGAAGTCTGGAGCTTGACGTGTCAGCTGCTGTGGAGCCAACCCCAGAGTAGAGCTGCTCTATAGGGTTCTCTTTGCTGTAATCTCTACAGAAGCAGTATGCCAGTCTTTTCTTCCATGAAGCCACTGGGTGGGTTCAAACCACCAAACTTTGGAGGTTAGCACCACCCAGACTCCTTGGAGTCTGACTACCTGGGTTCATTTTCCAAACTCCAGCGCTTATTAACTAATAGGAACTTCAGCAGATTCCTCTCTGTAGCTCAGTATCCTTATTAGCAAAGTGAATATAATAATGGTACCTAAAACCTGGTGGTATAGTAGTCAAGTGCTACAGCTGCTAACCAAAAGTTCAGCAGTTTGAATCCACCAGGCACTCCTTAAAAACTCTATGAGGCAGTTCTACTCTGTTCTACTCTGTTCTATAGGGTCGCTATGAGTCAGAATGGACTCAACGGCGATGGGTTCAGTTTTGGTTAATCTGCACAGGATTCTTTTAAAGATTAAATGGAATAAAACAGTGCCTGGTAGATGCCTAATAAATCTTAATTACTTTTAATAGCACAGGTTAGGAAATTGAGGCCTACAGTGTTTAAATGCTTTTCACAGGATAATTTTACTAGCTAAATGGTAGCATTAGTGATAGAATTTTTTACATCTTGGTTTCTTTTCCTTTATCATCACTCTATTTGTAGTCTGGAGATTACTTTCAAAGGACAAAGTCAGATGGTAGAAAATCCCTCAGATAAACCTGGCCTAGATTTAAAATAAAAAGTTGAACTTTGTAAGCACACACCTGAGCACACGTGCGTGCGCGCGCGCACACACACACACATCAAAATAAGAAACAAAAAGAATGTGGCGTGAGAGGAACAAATGGCATAGACACAAAACCTCCAATTAGATTTTTTAATATGAGGCAATTCATTAGAACATATGTACATTTCTTACTAAATGATTAATCATAAGCTTAGAAGAAAAAAAAAAAAAACTAATGTTAATAATGCCACCTTTAAAGAATTTCAAAGATGACAAAGAAGTTACCCTCACAGACTATTAATAGGTGTAAACTAACTCAAACTCGTGGAAGATAATTTGGCATTATCTTTAAAAATAAAAATGTACAGGAAGCAGGGCCAAGATGGCAGAGTAGTCAGATGCTTCTGGTAGTCCCTCTTACAACAAAGCCCTGAAAAAAACAAGTGAAACGATTATATTTAACAAGCTAGGAGCCCTGAACATCAAAGGCAAAGTTAGAAAATGGACTGAGCGGCAGGGGGAAGGAGAGACGGTTCAAGCAGAGAGGAATTGCCAGACCTGAATCACCAGGAACCCTCAGGCACCATTTACTGGAGCAACCATGGCAAGACTGGCAGTAGCGTTCCAGATGCAGTTTCCTCAGGGAGAGACTGACAGCCACACAGCCCACTCACACCTCCAGAACCAGAGAAGGACAGCACTTTCCACAAAAGCTAAGTACTTGTGTATATTTTACCATGCCCCCGGCCCCCAAGCTGGCTTCAGTGGCCTTTGATTTCCCTGGGCCTGAGATAGGCCCTGGTGAGCCCCTGAGCCATTCTCCCAGCTTTGGAGAAGGAATAAATTTGCAACTGGGGGAAAAGATAATCTGCCAGATATACTAAGCTGGGGAGCTCAGGACAGAAGCGGCTCCTACCAGGCATAAACGGTCTGTGGACTTTGAATACCTTCCCCCCCCCACCCCCTCATGGGCCTGTGTGGGCCTCTTTCAGGAGAAAAGGCCCCTGCTGGCAGGCTGCAACCGTTTCAGCTGTGCAGTGAAGAGGTGGGTGTTTGATGTTTGACACTGCTTTGCCTATTAAATAGGGTCCTCACAACTCACATCAGGGGCCTAAGGATTGGTGGCTCCACCCACATCACCTAGCCACCCACAACAGGGGTCCAAGGATAACTGGTACCTGCCAGTCCTTACAAACACAAGCATTGGGTAGCCATGGTCTGTCTGCAGAACCTACCCTCCTGTGCACCCTAGAGAACAAGGATGTGCTTTCCTCACAGACACTCAGGGGATAGTGGTCAGCCCCCTGCCTTGTTCATAGCATGACCCCTTCTGCAACCAGATACCAGTACCTACACCAATCACCCCTGCCTCTCTAAGATTGTAGGACAGAGCCTGTACCACACATGATGACCAACTACCTGGACACCTGAGCTGAACCGTACAAGAAAAGTGAATGGGCTCTTATGCTCATATATCTGCTAACTGCTCTAGCCATGTGGGGACAGGACCCTAGGGCTTCAAAGGTGAAAATAATCAAGCTAGCTCACTCAAGCAGCCTATTTGGGCATATCAAAACAAAACAAAGCAAAAAGCTAGGATACAGTAAGCAAACAAAATAAACTAATACAATAACTTATAGATGGCTCAGACACAAAAGTCTATATCAAATCACATAAACAAGGAAACCATGATCTATTCAGAAAGGTCTCCAAGAACCAAGGGATCATCTAGATGAAGGTGCCTTCCTGGAATTACTGGATGCAGAAAACAAAAGATTAATATACAGAACTCTTCAAGACATCAGGAAGGAGATCAGGCAAAACACAGAACAAGCCAAAGAACACAGAGATAAAGTAGTTGAAGGAACTAAAAAGGTTATTCAAGACCATAGCGAAAAATTTAATAAGCTGCAAGAATCCATAGAGTGACAGCAAACAGAAATTCAGAAGGTTAACAATAAAATTACAGAACTAGACAACTTAATAGAAAGTCAAAGGAGCAGAACTGAGCAAGTGGAAGGCAGAATTAGTGAGACTGAAGATAAAACACTTAGCACTGACATATTTGAAGAAAAATCAGATAAAAGAATTTTAAAAAACGAAAAAACTTAAGAATCATGTGGGACTCTATCAAGACAAATAACCTACGAGTGACTGGAGTACCAGAACAGGGAGAGGTTACAGAAAATACAGAGAGAATTGTTAAAGATTTATTGGCAGAAAACTTCCCTGATACAGTGAAAGATGGGAAGATATCTACCCAAGATGCTCATCGAACTTAACATTGTAAAAATGTCTATTCTACCAAAAGCCATCTATAGATACAATGCAATTCCAATCCAAATTCCAATGACACTTTTTAATGAGATGGAGAAACAAATCACAAACTTCATATGGAAAGTAAAGAGGCCCCAGATAAGAAAAGCACTACTGAAAAAGAAGAACAAAGTGGGAGGCCTGGCATCACCTGATTTTAGAACCTATTATACCACCACAGTAGTCAAAACAGCCTGGTACTGGTACAACAATGGATACATAGACCAATGGAGCTTAAGTGAGAATCCAGACATAAATCCATCCACATATGATATTTGACAAAGGCCCAAAGTCAGTTATCTGGGGAAAAGACAGACTCTAACATATGCTGCTGGCATAACTGGTTATCTACCTGCAAAAAAATGAAACAAGACCCATACCTCACACTATGCACAAAAACGAATTCAAAATGGATCAAAGACCTAAATATAAAATCTGAAACGATAAATATCCTGGAAGAAAAAATAGGGACAATGCTAGGAGCCGTAATACATGGCATAAACAGTACACAAAACATTGCTAACAGTGCACAAACACCAGAAGAGAAACTAGATAACTGGGAGCTCCAAAAAATCAAACACCTATGCTCATCCAAAGACTTCACCAAAAGAGTAAAAGATTATCTACAGACTGGGAAAGAGTTTTTAGCTATGACATTTCTGATCAGCATCTGATCTCTAAAATCTACATGATGCTGAAAAAACCCAAAGACAAAAAGAAAAATAACCCAATTAAAAAATGGGCAAAGGATATAAACAGGGACTTCACTAAAGAAGACATTCAGGTAGCTAACAAATACATGAGGAAATACGATCATTAGCCATTAGAGAAATGCAAATCTAAACTACGATGAAATACCATCTCATTCCAACAAAAAAGGCTGGCATTAATCCAAAAAACACAAAATAATAAATGCTGGAGAAGTTGTGGGGACTCTGGAACATTTATACATTGCTGGTGGGAATGTAAAATGGTACAACCACTTTGGAAATCGATTTCACACTTCCTTAAAAAGCTAGAAATAGAACTACCACACGATCCAGCAATCCCACTCCTTCAAATATATCCTAAAGAAATAAGAGCCCTTACATGAACAGATATGCAAACACCCATGTTCACTGCAGCACTGTCTACAATAGCAAAAAGATGGAAGCAACCAAGTTGCCCATCAATGGATAAATGGATAAATTATGGTATATTCACACGATGGAATACTACTCATCCCTAAAGAACAATGATGAATCCATGAAACATTTCATAACATGGAGAGATCTAGAAGGCATTACGCTGAGTGAAATCAGTCAGTTGAAAAAGGACAAATACTGTATGAGACCAATATTATAAGAACTAGAGAAATAGTTCAAACAGAGAAAAAAATATTCTTTGACGGTTATGAGAGGGGGGACGGAGTAAGGGAGAGTGGTAATCACTAATTAGATAGCAGACAAGAATTATTTTAGGTCAAGAGAAAGACAACACACAATACAGAAGAGGTCAGCACAACTGGACTAAATCAAAAGCAGTTTCCTCAATAAAATGAATGCTTTGAAGGCCAGCGCAGCAGGGGTGGGGGTTTGGGAACCATGGTTTCAGGGGACATCTAAGTCAACTGGCATAATAAAATCTATTAAGAAAACATTCTGCATCCCACTTTGGAGAGTGGCGTCTGGGGTCTTAACTGCCAGCAAGCAACCATCTAAGATTCATCAACTGATCTCAACCCACCCAGAACAAAGGAGAATGAAGAACACCAAAGACACAAGGTAATTACGAGCCCAAAAGACAGAAAGGGCCACATAAACCAGAGACTACATCAGCCTGAGACCAGAAGAACTAGATGGTGCCCAGCTACAACTGATGACTGCCCTAACAGGGAACACAACAGAGAACCCCTGAGGGAGTAGGAGGGCAGTGCAATGCAGACCCCCAATTCTTGTAAAAAGACCAGACTTAATGGTCTAACTGAGACTAGAAGGACCCTGGAGGTCATGGTCCCCAGACCTTCTGTTGCCCCAGGACAGGAACCATTCCCAAAGCCAGCTCTTCAGACAGGGATTGGACTGGACTACAGGATAGAAAATGATACTGGTGAGGAGTGAGCTTCTTGACTCAGGTAGACACATGAGGTTATGTGGACGGCTCCTGTCTGGAGGGGAGATGAGAAGTAAGAGGGGGTCAGAAGCTGGCTGAACAGACATGAAAATAGAGGGTAGAGAGAAGGAGTGTGCTGTCTCATTAGGGGGAGAGCAACTAGGAGTATATAGCAAGGTGTATATAAATTTTTGTATGAGACACTGGCTTGATTTGTAAACTTTCACTTAAAGCACAACAATAATTTTTTTTTTAAATGTATATATCCTTTCACTAATTCGTACCAGTAGGAAGAATTTACTCTACAATGAATTTGAAGAAGTGTGCAAAAATGTGCACAAAAGAATGCTTGGTTCATTGTTGGCAGTATCAAAACTTGGGAACAATTTAAGCATTCACGAGTGGGGAAATAACAGTTATGAAGGAATTAGGGGATATGTGGGAATATATGGGAAGATACAGAAAGTTTCTCTAGATATTATTAAATAAAAAAGAAAACCAAGGTATGCAAGACTTTGTGCCAGAGTAACCTACATCCGTTTTATAAATAAAGGATACAGATACATGAATGTATTTGTACAAGAAGATGCTGCAAAGACACTCAAGAAGCTTAACAGTGATTATCTTTGAGAAATGGAATTTAAGTCAAGGGACTAGAAAACAGGAGACATTTACTTATTCTAGATTTTGTGTGTGTATATATATTTAAAATTATTATTATAATTCTACTATGTACATTTATGCAAGGTGTGGAACCCCCTGCAGTAAACAATTTGGCCTTTGATCCTGGTTCCAGAGAGCCAGATCACACCTGAAGCCAAAGAGTGGGGGCTGACCAGACCAAGAAGGGCCACCTGGGAGCCCTATCCAAACCTCAGGAGGCATAATGTAATCTATCATGGCCATGGGGTGAGGCCGATAAAGGCCTTGGAAAACAAAGGTTCAGTGGAGATTCCTGGGTGGACGCAGTGAACATCTGCTCTCGGGAGGGTAAGCACGTCCCCTGGGGACATGGAAGCTTTGTACCCAGACTTCTCCCTACGTTGTTTGTATACTTTTTTCTACTAGATTAAAGACAGCCCTTTCCTTGGAATTTGTGAGTCCTTCCCAGTGATTACCAGACCTAAAAAACAGACAAAGGGAGAGGACCCACTGACCTAGCCCCTGGTGGTAGAGGATGAGAGAAAGAAGGGCTATGTAGAGCAGCTGGGGTCTGAACTGCCCAGGGAAGGGAATCAGGAATTTCTGCGGGACGCAGTTGGCACACGGAGTGAAATTTATTATCCACCACACATTTGGCAACAGAGGTGGATGATCTCAGCCTCTTTGGAATAGTACGATAAAACTGGTGACAAAAAAGTGGGATTCGCTTGAGTGGTCCTCATAGCTCAATATGTTAACCTTTAAACTGAAGGGAAAATAACAAGTTAAAATAAATCAAACATTTTAAAAACATAGAAATAGGCTAACAGGCATAATGTAGGACAAATTTAAGAGTAGAGAATCTGAAGGTTTCATCTCTATATAGCTGAACAGTCTTACCTGACACTTGGCACTACAGTACTTGGCAACTCGGCATTGAGAACATCGTAGCAGCTTTTCCTTCCTGTTAAAAAATAAATTCCACATTAGGAAATGAGTGAGAATTAGATACAATGGAAGAAAAAAAGCACAAATCAACATATCGATGCCAATATGTGCTGCTTACGTGGAGTCCCCTAAAATTCAGATTTTCACATTGATGAATATCCTCTTTCACGATCAACGTGAGACATTTACATCATAACTAATGCTCTTTTTAACATAAGCTGAATTAAAATATAGATTCCCATTTAGACAAAAAAAATTTCATTTCATAGACATGTTAGTTTCTCCATATGTAATTCAGAATCCAGTCCACCAACTAACTGAAAGAATTCTATACTCTTCAAATATAAAAATTTTATTTTTTAAATTATCATATAGTTTAATTTAAAAATATATATACTCCTTCTGGGAAATAATTTTTAAATGCCACTAAATTCTATTACTACTTTAGACACACTGAACTAAGATGCTCAAAAGTTTTTACTCCATTATCACCTGAGTAGCAACAAAAAACAAAAAATGTGAACTATAAATGTAATGGTGAAGTTAACAGTGACAAACATCATGTAGGAATGTGGACACTTTCAAGGTGGCTAAGAAAAAAAAAAAAGAGCACTCAAAGTCAATACACATTGAAGGCAAAACAAGAACTGTTTCTAAGCATTTCTGATGTGCCAGGCACTATTCAAAGTTCTTTACATCTATTAACTCACAGTAAACCTCAAACATAACTCATAACCTCATAACAAACAATGGATAACACTGCAAAGAATGGGAATTCCAGAACACTTAATTGTGCTCATGAGGAACCTTTACATAGATCAAGAGGCAGTTGTTCAGACAGAACAAGGGGATACTGATTGGTTTAAAGCCAGGAAAGGTGTGCGCCAGGGTTGTATTCTTTCACCATACCTATTCAATCTGTATGCTGAACAAATAATATGAGAAGCTGGACTATATGAAGAAGAACAGGGCATCGAGATTGGAGGAAGACTCATTAACAACCTGCGTTCTGCAGATGATACAACCTTGCTTGCTGAAAGTGAAGAGGACTTGAAGCACTTACTAATGAAGATCAAAGACCACAGCCTTCAGTATGGATTGCATCTCAACATAAAGAAAACAAAAATCCTCACAACTGGACCAATGAGCAACATCATGATAAATGGAGACAAGATTGAAGTTGTCAAGGATTTCATTTTACTTGGATCCACAATCAACAGCCACGGAAGCAGCAGTCAAGAAATCAAAAGACGCGTTGCATTGGGTAAATCTGCTGCAAAGGACCTCTTCAAAGTGTTGAAGAGCAAACATGTCACCCTGAAGACTAAGGTGTGCCTGACCCAAGCCATGGTATTTTCAATCACATCGTATGCATGTGAAAGCTGGACAATGAATAAAGAAGACTGAAGAAGAGTTGATGCCCTTGAATTGCTGGCGAAGAATATTGAATATACCATGGACTGCCAAAAGAATGAACAAATCTGTCTTAGAAGAAGTACAACCAGAATGCTTCTTAGAAGCAAGGATGGCAAGACTGCATCTTATATACTTTGGACATGTCGTCAGGAGGATCAGTCCCTGGAGAAGGACATCATACTTGGCAGAGTACAGGGTCAGCGGAAAAGAGGAAGACCCTCAACTAGATGGATTGACACAGTGGCTGCAACAATGAGCTCATGCATAACAATTGTAAGGATGGTGCAGGACCGGGCAGTGTTTCGTTCTGTTCTGCATAGGGTCGCTATGAGTCGGAACCGACTCGACGGCACCAACAACAACAAACCTCAAAGAGTCCTATAAATTAAGCAGTCTTATTATGCTCACTTCAGAGATACTTAAATGTATTTTTAGGAGATAAAAATTGATGGAATAATGTAAACTGACTAAGGAAGCACACCATATAGTTCATGCAACGGGCGATACTGAAAGGTTGAGAATGGAATCCCAGGTATGAGAACTTGAATTATATCAGGTACCTACCTAGGAAAGCAGGGGTGCTGTATGGAGCATAAAACACAGGGAGGGGTTAAAAAGTCTAAGTAAATCAAAGCCAAATTGCCTCCCACCCTCAAGTACAGAATTCTAGCAGCCAGATATCAAAACCCCAAGCAACAAACCAAACCCAAGCAATTTGGCCCTAAAATTCTCATTCTTAACATACCACTATACAACCACTCTTGGATAAAATTGGATAAAGTAAAATGCACTCACAGGCTGTTTATGATACGATCCAAACAAAAGGACATATAAAGGTGGTATGAAAAAGATATTCTAGACAAAAATTAATGAGCAAAAAACAACGACAAAAAAATGTGTGTAACTATCAACAACAAAAAAAGGAACTGTTGTTGTTGTCGTTGTTGTTGTTGTAAGGTGCCATCGAATCAGTTCTGACTCACAGCAACTCTACAGGACAGAGTAGAACTGCCCCATAGGGTTCCCAAGGAAGTGCTGACCTTTTGGTTAGCAGCCCAGCTCTTAACCACTATGCCCCCAGGGCTCCATAGGAACTTTAGGGTTAAAAATAGTATCAGGAGAGGGTGGAGGGGTTGAGAAGCTGGCCAAATGGACACAAAAGGAGAGAGTGGAGGGAGAGAGTAATTGGGAGTGTGTAGCAAAGTGTATATGGGTTTTTGTGTGAGAGACTGACTTGATTTGTTAACTTTCACTTAAAGCACAATAAAAATTATAAATTTTTTTAAAAAAATACTATTAGAGATAAAGAAGGTTAACACACAAAGATAAAAGACTCCAACAACCGGTGTTCCGTACTTAGTAACATAGCCTCAAAATATACAAAGTATAAGTGATGGATCTATAAGGAAAAATGACAAATACACAGTAAGTTAAGACATAAAACTCCTTTAAAAAATGCCTGCAGTACAATTACCATATAAATGTTAGCTATTAGTATGAAAAGATATTATAAACTCCTTCTCAGGAATTGATAGATCAGATAGACAAGGATTAAACAGTGCTATAATGGGCCTGATCTCATGCAATACACAGACCCTGCACCTATTATATAAATTCTCTTCGAGTACGCATTGGGCATTTGCAAAACATGTGCACATACTATGCCACAAAGCAAATCTCAAAAATCTAAAGAATAAAGATTTTCTGCAATCAGAAAGGAATTAAATAAGAAATCAGTAACCAAAAACAAGTAAATCTCATATGTATGGGAATTTAAAAATATACTTCTATGCAATTCAAGGAACAAGGAAGAACTGTAATGGAAATTAGAAAATATATTAAGGCTGAGTAACAAAAAAAATCAAAACTTGTGAGATACAACTAAATGTTTACGTTAAAAGAACACTGACTATAAATGAGCTAAGCATGCAAATCAAGAATTTAAATTTAAAAATAATAAAGAAAGAAAGCATAAGGTAAGAATAATAAGGCAAAACTAATGAAATACAAAGATACAAGAGAGGATAAACAAAGCCAAAAGGTTAAAAAAAAATCAATAAACTTCTTGCAAGATTGTTTTAAAAAATGAGAAACAGTACACAAGTAAATAATATTAGAAACAACAGGGAACAGAAACCCTGGTGGTGCAGTAGTTAAGTGCTATGACTGCTAACCAAAAGGTCAGCAGTTCAAATCCACCAGGCGCTCCTTGGAAACTTTATGGGCCAGTTCTGCTCCGTCCTATGGGGTCATTATGAACCTGAATACGACCCGACAACAATGTTTTTTTTTTTTTAATCAAGATTCAGTAGTGATTAAAAAAAAAAAAACAAGAGAGATTTCTGGGAAAAGATAGTAATGGTATATACATTTTTTTAATCTCCTTGACTCTCCCCATAAAAAGACAGAGTAAGTAGAACAGCAAAACCTAACCACCACTCCCCATCCTTGGAACACATCTACAACAAATCCCAAACTATAAATAAGCAGGCAGAAAAACAGTAATAGCTCTAAGACCCTTATAGGGGTCTGATGTCACCGTGGTTAAGTACCTGGCTGTTAACCAAAAGGCTGGCAGTTCGAAACTCACCAGCGGCTTCAGGGAAAAAGATATGGCAGTTTGCTTCCATAAAGATTACAGTCTTGGGAACCCTATGGGGCAATTCTACTCTGTTCTGTAGTGTCACTGTGAGTTGGAATCAACATGATCTCAGTGGGTTTGGTTTTGGGTTTTTTAAAGACCTGTATAAAATCAGTATTTTTGTGGGAAGAAACAAAGAAGGGAACTAGACTTCCAGTGTACCCGGAAACAAAAGAGCCCCAAACTGCCAAATGATACACAATGGGAAGTGTGTCAAGCCAATCTTAAGAGCTGCAGCGAAAACTGGGAGAGGCTGCTTTCTGCAGTAGCCCCTGTGCAAATGAGATCACTGGGCCTTCCCTGAATCCTGCCTCCTCAGGCCCAGCTGCTCAGACTGTCCCTCACTTCCCTTTTTCTTGTCTAAATTATCCAGAGGCTGTTCCTGTTGCTTTCACTAAAGATCTGCAACAATACAAACTGTTCTCAATTATAAAAAAATAGAGTAGAATCAAGATTCATAAGACCACATGCTAGCAATTATCAACACTTCGTTCTCTGTCTCCCAATGCTACCAACCAGAGGCTTTAATGATTTTTAACACAGAATTTCAGCAAAGTAAATAGCAAGATGACTCAAAGCACCTGAATAATTTACTTGTCATTTGATGTATGATATAAATCACTTAATGTGAGTTATTTAAACATTTGGGTAATTTTTATATATCAAATGACTAAACAAATTAAGTTCTCAATTTCAAAAATAAGGTCAGTTATATCCAAAAGAGAAGCTGTGTGTACTTGATTAGACCAACCACTGATACTTTGAAGAGTTGCTGCTTTTCTCTTTAGGGTAAGGTTCAGAGCCATAGCAGCATCCTGGTAAGGTTCTCCTGTAAAGAAAAACTTGGGCAACATAGACACCGGGCAGTTCATGAAAACATTCCTTTTTCTCTTAAAAAAAAAAAAAATCAGAAATTGGTTTCAAATTGAATGAAGAAGTCACATTCAAAAACAAAAAAGCAATGAGAAATGTTCACGACAACTCAAAAACAGAGTTAATTAGCAGTTCTATTGAAAAAAGCACCACTTTGCGGGGGGCGGGGTAGCTCCAGAGATTAAAATGTGCTTTTTTCAACAGGACTGCTAATAAACTCTGTTTTTCATGGTTTATACTCAACTACTAACCCTAAAGGTGGGTGGTTCAAATCCACTCAGTGGTACCATTGAAGAAAAGGCCTGGCTATCTGCTTCTGTTAAGATTATAGCCAAGAAAATGCTATAGAGCAGTTCCATTCTGTAACACATGGGGTCGCCATGAGTAAGAATCGACTCAACAGTAACCAGTAACAACCAGAGATCGAAACAAGACATACTGAATGGAAGTTAGAGAGGGGAAAATTGTGTCTAACCATTAAGATTTTTCTGGTAACAGCAACTGGTCAAAAACCAAATGAAGTGCCTTGAGGAGCATGGTTCCCAGCCACAGGAAGTGTTCAAGGAGAATCTGGTAGGAACATTTGCTAGACATGTGTAAGGGAAATTCCAGTACTGCAAAGGAGAATGAATATGATGTTTCCTTGCATTTCCAAAATTATTTGGTTCTGTTTCTCCTGTGCAACCAACAAATATAAGCTAAGTTTGAAAAGATGATAAAATTATGCATAAAGGTATAATAAGCGTGGTAGTCTCATAGCAGTAGAGAAGTGCTGAATTTACAACTTTCACGCATCGCCAAAACATCCTGTTGGCAAAACAATTATCTCAAGATTCCGTTCAGAACTAGGGCTTCTGGGAGAAAAGCAATCTAAAGTAATAAGCTAGAAATATATAAGTAGCAGAAAACTGAGTAAATTTTTACATTTATTCTCCATAAAGAGGTAGATAATATTTTACCTCCAAATAAGAGAAGATACTATAATTATTTTATACCAAAATAAATAGAATTCTTGAGCTCGCCCCCTACAAAGAAAAAAAAGCAAAAGGAATCCCCTATTACTTGTCCATACAAAACTCTGATATGCCACAGAACAGAGTGTCAAATTACAGGAAATCCTTAGGTGCTCAGTGCCCTAGATACAGTGCTTCATAGAGTGTTAACAAGTCAAGTCCTCTCTTCCAAATAAAGGCTGGGCCATAATTGGCTTCTCCAACAGCCTAAGCAAGTGAAATGCGGAAAAGAAATAAAAAGTGAGCAAAATTAATTGTCCTTCCAGTATACAAATTAAAAAGTCAGATTCGGACATGAGAAGGAAGGGGACCATTCCCTCTAAGAAATCAAAAAGGAAAGGCGATTAATTGGGTCCTTCAAATCCCAACTATGGAGTACTATAAGGGACCATCTCTCTGTTCTTCTTGGGTGTTGGGGGGCTTAGAAAGAGTGCCCTAAAACAATAAGGACAGTTGTCAGGCACAGGGAAATAAGTTTCCTGGAATAAATACTGAACATGAACAAATCCTAGTGACTCCCAACTTTCCCCAGCCCTAGCACCTGCAGAATACATTCAAATATTCCTAAATGGAGGGGGAAAAAAAGGCATATATGGCACATTCGTATATACTTATTATACAGGGCTCTTTCCTAGTAATGTGTCATGCTCCTCTAGAAGTCTCCCAGGGTACCTAGCAGTTGAATCTCTCCTTCAACAGCCATCTTCACAACCGAAAGTAACTGGCTCACTGTTGAGGATCTGGGCCCAGGCAAACGCTCCAAGAGCACAGGGCAGCCCTGCTGGCCCTCTTGTCCCGAGTCACATTCATACAGGTGAAGCATGGCCCTGCGCCATCAGAAGTAACCCTAGAGCTCAGTGTGCATCTTTGCAGCCCTCCGTTTGAAGCTGAAGATCCCTGCACAGTGGTCTTTCACACAGCAAATAGCATCTCAAGGACAGAAATTTTGTTTCTGGCTGATCCCTTTGACCTTTAGGAAGAAATCTGAGCTGAGAAAAACACCAGAGTACATTAGCTAAAGTCTGAACCACTTAGAGATGCTAAAGAGTCTTGGCTAATGGGATGTATGATTTAGTACGCCAAGTCTTAACACAAGTTTCAAGGAGGATTCTCTGAATAGAAAACTCATGAAAATGTTTTCACACAACTGAGACATAAAACACTCTGTAGGAAAAAATGCACATACGGAATACCAAATGCCGTGACAGACAAGTTCTTAAACACAAGTCCCATGGAGAAGAATGTATCTCTTTAAATGGAGAAATTCAAAATAACTAAGTGACTGAAGTCAAAATACGATTTTTAAAACAAAGGGACCGCAGAAATAATCTTCCTTACATGTGTTTTATGTTTGTAAATACCTTTGAAATAGAAGAATCCTGACTCATTAGAAATGTTAACACCATGTAACCAAGTACTTGCCTGTTTCCCAGTGGAATTTTCTGAAGCAAATGAAATTCCACGCTATGAAAAAGGGATTATCCCAAATAAAAGTATGCACTGCAATTACTTTTACTCTAACCGAATAAAATACACCGAGAAATGCTTAAACAAAGGTCTCTCTTTGGCATAAATATCCAAAACAATACAGAAAAGGGATCTTCCATTTTTGTTTCACAAAGGTAATTATGTTGGTTTGAAACCTTTTTAGAATTAAAAGAGATTCACACCTACTATTCACCTACCTACCAAATGGTTTTCAATATAAAGCAGCAGATGTCAAAATAATTTACATTCATAACCTAGGAAAGTAGAATTGGTTTGGTTTCATTTTCCATATTGGCTATTATCTTCTACTTCACATTCCTAACAATTCAAGTACGAAACAAGAACATCTCATAGTTAATATTTCAGGGCATGAACCTATAATTCACTGGCACCATAACTTCCCTGGGAGAAACACAAGCAATTTAAATCCATTTTATCACTTAGTGGGAAGCACAGCAACATATTTGGGCCAAGTTAGAGTCAGGAAAGGAAGACCACCTACTTGGATATGTCCTTGTCCATTGCCCTCAACCTCCTAAATTAAAGCTATTGTCCCTGTGGAGACTGTGCTACTTGATAAACACAAACTCCATTTGTTAATTCAACAAGTGTCCCATGATTGACCCCCATGTGGACATCTCTGTGTAAGGACTGGGTGGGTTGCTGAGGAAAGGGTAACACACACAGCCACTACTTCTAGGAGGTAACAATCAAGGAGGGCAGATCAGTGCTTTCCACTGGCAGAACTAGTTACAATACAAAACCATATTTTAAGAAGTGGCACAAAGTTCCCATACCTAGAAGGGAAAATGATTTAGCATTTTAGAGTTCAAAATCTGCAGTCTAAGCCCCACTCTTTACTAACAGCGTAACCTTGTAACCTCTCTTAGCATCCATTTCCTCTCATCTGTAAAGTGGGAATAAGTGACTACCATATTTTACGCAAATAACACGTTATTTTTATTTTTTTTTTGCCAACCGCACAACCCCTTTACAAATCTTCATAGGTGTGCTATGCACGTTATAAATGGACACCATTTTTACATAGGCATGTTAACCAAAAGCAAAACCAAACCCAGTGCCATCGAGTCGATTCTGACTCGTAACGACCCTACAGAACAGAGTAGAACTGCCCCATAGACTTTCCAAGGAGAGCCGGGCGGATTTGAACTGCAGACTCTTTGGTTATCAGCTGTAGCACTTAACCACTATGCCGCCAGGGTTTCCACGGGCATGTTATTTGTGAAAAATATGGTACTTGTAAAGCTGTTGTGTGGACTATATATCTACATAAAGTGTCTGTTAACACAGTGTCAAGCAAAGCATCTAGCACAGAGTTAAAAGTGAGGCTACTGAGTATATTTCCAAAGTGCTTTACTTTTATGCCATATCTGAAAAGAGTTTTTTGTATACCTCCAAGAGAAGCAAAATCCATATTCCCCATAAATCTGGCCATTTCAACGAGGGCACACAGACAACGTACTGGTGCCATTTTCTGAAACCCCCATGTACCCATAACACGTGGCTCTAATCTCAAATTTTGACTAGCATCATAGGTGTTTCACTGTTCAATTTGTATTCACTGAAGTTTGTATTAATATTATTTTAAATTTGATCAGAATGAGTAACTTCAAAGTGGTATGATTCAAGAAGCTCTACCTTTGAAGTAGTAAAAAAAAAAAATTTTATTTTTGAAGGTTTCATCTGTAGAAATTAAAATTAGAGCAGACTGTTACATCTTCCATAATATTAATAGGCAATTACAACTTCTAACATCCTGTTTGCTTTATGCAAGGTTATGCCTATTACAAGTTAAGGAGAAAATTAACATTTTACAACATAACAGACTTAAACTTCCCTCATTATATTAACATTTCTCTATGAAATTGTACATTGTGTGCTATAGGTTATTCTAACAGCTAATATTTGAAAACTGGTAACTAGAATTAGTATTAAAGTACACTTGGCTTGTTTTTTCAGGCAGAGCACACACAATCAGAATGTAGAAAGCTGTAGCCAAAATGAACTGCTGAAGTGGAATTGCTTCTGTTGACATCTCTGTTTCTAACTAGGCAATCGCTTCAGCCTAGTCTAGTCACACAACTCTATAAAACTCTAAGAGATGTATTCATTTTCCCTGAGTCGTCTTCTTGAGATAAAAAATAATTAAAAATTAGAAAGGAAAAAAAAAACCTGATTTTGTTCAAAGATTAAAATCAAACACCCTTTTAAGTACATAAGTATTGCTAGTACAAATATCACGCAGCATATACATTAAAATAAAAGTGCCACCGGTAAAATTTCAAAGAAGGTAATAAGACTATTTTGCCAATATTCTCTTCAATATACTATGGTCTAAGCCTTAAAAAATGGCAAAAGGTGTTCTCTTTCAGTTCAGTTCCAGAATACATTATCTGTCATGTTTCTTCTAGTTAGAAAACAAAATTTATCAACATCTTGGTTCTATTTTAGCTTTATGTGCTAGAAAACCAAGAGTGAAGTTCACTCTTCAATTATAGTCATCTGCTCATTTCAGAGACCGGGAAGCATTTATTCTGTCTGCCTGCTTCAAATATTTGCTTTTCTGTTTTATAATTAAGTATTTTACTTCTATTTTATAATTAAGTATTGTTTTACATTTAATAATAAACTGTCCCAAGTCTTGTTGGAAGTAAGTGATAATGAAATCTCAAATAACTGGTCCTCATTTTTGGAGAACAAAATGACACTTTTAAGCTTACAAAGATAGACAACTGCAACAACTGTGTACCAAAGTAAAGAAACCTTAAACTAAGATGCCTTAAGAGACATGGAACTAAATGTTACACCTTTTGGTTAACAGCCAAGTACATTAACCCTTTGCCCCACCCAGAGACTTCTGTTGTTGTTAGGTGCAGTGGAGTCATTCTGACTCATAGTGACCCCGTGTACAGCAGAACAAAGCACTGCCCAGTCCCGTGCCATTCTCACAATTGTTGTTGTGCTTTAGCCCGTTGTTGCAGCTGCTGTGTCAGTCCATCTCACTGAGGGTCTTCCCCTTTTTTGTTGACCCTCTACTTTACCAACTATGATGTCCTTCTTCAGGGACTGGTTCCTCCAGATAACATGCCCAAAGTACATGAGGAAAAAGTCCCACTATCCTTGCTTCAAAGGAGCATTCTGGCTGTGCTTCTTCCAAGACAGATTTGTTCATTTTTTTGGCAGTCCGCGGTTCATTAAATACTCTTCGCCAACACCATAATTCAAATGCATCTCTTCTTCTTCGGTCTTCCTTTTTCATTGCCCAGCTTTCACATGCATATGAGGCGATTGAAAACACCATGGGTTGAGTCACGGCACCTTAGTCCTCAAAGTGGCATCTTTGCTTTTTAACACTTTAAAGTGGTCCTTTGCAGCAGATTTGCCCAATGCAATACGTCCTATGATTTCCTGACTACTGCTTCCATGGGTGTTGATTGTGGATCCAAGTAAAATGAAATCCTTGACAATTTCAATATTTTCTCTGTGTATCATTATGTTGCTTTTTGGTCCAGTAACGAGGATTTTTGTTTTATGCCGAGGTGCAATCCATACTGAATTATAATCACATTATTATTTTTCTTTAAATACTTCCTTTAAGAGATTTAATGGTAAACTCTCAAAAGAAGTTTCTAGATAGCATTTGAAATATATCAGTGCTGGGTAAAAATACAGTAATATATTAAATATTAGACATTTTAGTAATTCCAAATTTTATAAACCCTTGAAAGTTCATAAACCTTTGGACTATTCTTCTCAGTTATTTTCAGGTCGTTCATATATCTGTCTCTGAAAAAAAATTGAACCAAAAGTACAACAACATACAGGTAGAAGTTATTTACTGAAATAAATGTCCATGGGTATAATCAAATGGTAATTACTTCTTAGCCTGAAAGCTACCAAACATGAATACATCAACAATGAAACTAGTGTTAGGGAAGTTAGTCAAACGTGAGTTTTAAAAAGTTCTAGATAGTGAACATTCTCACCCAAATAAATGGAGAACTTTTACAGATTTTTCTCTTATCTTTAAAAAAAAAATTAGATCTAATACAGTGGCATTAAATACTTGTATTTTTCTACTTAGATGATAGGAAAAGCTGAAAAAAAAATTGTAATGTATCATATTCCCCCTCCCCACCCCTACCACATTGGGTTGGTAATGAAAAGTCTTTCATCACAGGAGAGAAAAGATAACTCTTTTCAGGTAAAGTAACCCATTTCACTAAAAAGTAATCTCTCTGTTTATAGCTCATTTACAATAATCCTCAGAAGATGGAAATTTATAATTGATCATCCCTGACTAAAGGTTCCCATTCACAATGAATTATAACATCTATTTTCCTCTAGAGAAAATGAGCAAGAAAACAATTTCTGAAATGTCATTACTCATATAGTTTTTTAAAAATTATGTAGTACTTTAAATGGCCAATTGTAATTATCTTTTTTTTTCCTAATATAAAGAAACATCTCCTTTGAAAGCCACATCCTTGCTGCTCTTTATTTACAGGGCTCACAAATATTGCTAATAATTTTTTTGTACCATGGACTGCGGTAGGTTCTGGAGGTACAGGGATCCATAAGACACAGTTCTTGCTTCAAATAGTCGCTGATGCTACAGCAGGATCAGAATAGCAGTAACACCACTAATATTTCCTAAACACCTATTTGTGTCCAGTACTTCCCCAAAAGGTTAAACACAGTTACCAAATGAACCAGTAGTTCCTCTCTTAGGGACATACCCAAGAGAAATTAAAACATGTCCAAACAAAAATTTGTACATGAATGTTCACGGCAGCATTATTAATAAGAGCCAAAAAGCATAAGCAATCAAAATATCCATCAACTGACAAATGGATAAACAAAAGATGGCATATCCATATAATGGAATATGATACGACCATAAATAGGAATCAAATACTGATACACGCTACGACATGGATGAACCTTGAAAACATTATGCTAAGTGAAAGAAGCCAGTGACAAAAGAATAGATATTGTACGATTCCATTGATATAAAATGTCCAGATCAAGCAAATCTATAGGAAAAGAAAGCAGATTAGTAGTTGCCTAGAGTTGAGTGGCTCGGGGGAAATGAGGAGTGACTGCTAATGGGGTCAGCGTTTCTTTTTGGGGTGATGAACATGTTCTAAAACTGATCATGGTTTTTTGATGGTTGTACAACTCTGTGAACATGCTAAATACTACTGAATTGTATATTTTAAATAGATGAATTACGTGGCATATGAATTACATCTCAATAGCTAAACCAAAAATCCAAACCTGTTACCAACCAGTCAATTCCAACTCAAAGCAACCTTACAGGACAGAGTAGAACTACAGAGTCCTTCAGGGTTTCCAACGAGCGGCTGGTGAATTCCAACTGCGGATCTTTTGGTTAGCAGCCATGCTCTTAACCACTGCGCCACTAGGGCCCCATATCTCAATAAAGCTGGTATTAAGAAAAGGTAATCAAGAGATGAAATAATTAGCTTGACTCCTATGATCAGTTCAGCTCTATTCTGTGTATAAAAAGGAGAGAGAGTGCTGAAGCAGAGAAATCTCTTTTCCTTCTGAGGTGAATGTAAACCTTTGCTTCCTTTAGAATAGGAGAGCCAACGTAATTTCTACACAGTGGCTAAATCCCACCTGGACAGATTCTACCCAACCCATCTCCTAGGCCTCACCTCCTGTTCTTGAACTGAAGGTCAATCCTCTCCTATCCCTCATACACCCTGAGACATTTCTTCTACATTCTGCCTCCACAGCTACCAGTGAATTGAAGAGGCTTTACTTCTTGTCAACTAGACATTGGCCTAGAGAGTCCCAGGAAAGGTTCTAGAAATGAAGGATTTAAACGCAATCCAAATAAGCAGATTTCTTAACTTCGTGTTAGACGTGAAGGCATTGAAAGAGTTAACAAACTCAGGATATGGCCATATGCAAAAAAGGAAATATTAAGTATATCAAAATTATTTCAACAACATATCAAGTATAGATGATAAGACAAACCTAAGATGGCACCCTAGAGATTAAAAAACACTGCCTGATAACAAAGAGAGGGAGAGAAACAAGGTTTATCAATGCTTTTGTGTAAACTACCGTACACAAATTGGAATCAAGTTCAAACAAAAAGACTCTAAGATTTTCATACGGCACGAGGAAGATCAGTGAACTCAGACTGGTTGATAAATGTACCTTTACCTTTTTATGGACCCAACATAGTTTCTCATAGTGCCTGTCATATAACACAAACCGAGTAAATGTTTTCTAACTGAATAAATGCTTTTACATATAGAAAAACCCCCAATACCAATAATGGTTGGCACCTTTTACAATAAATCAAAGCTCCATACATCTGTGGTCAATTGATTTTCAACAAGAGCACTAAGTCCATTCAACGGGGAAAAGAGAGTCACTTTAATAAATGGTTCTAGGAAAACTGGATTTCTATATAAAAAAGAAAGAAGCTGGATCCATATCTCACACCATATATACAAATTAATTCAAAATACATCAAGGACCTATATGTCAGAACTAAAACCGTAAAACTGAGAAGAAAACAGGGGTAATCAATCAGAACCTAGTTTTTAACAATGGATTCTTAGATATGACACCAAAAGCACAAGCAGCAAAAGACAAAAAAAGATAAATGACACCTCATAAAAATGTTTAAATTTTGTTCATCAAAGGATTTTATCAACAAAGGGAAGAGACAACCTACACAAAGTGATTTTCCTGGAAGTCAAGAGGCCACTTTCAGATCAGTCTTCCTTTAGCCCATTATGCTTCTCAAATCTTTCCTGTCTCAAAGATAACAGGAAAACGGTCTCTGCCTTCACTCAGGTATACTGGCCCAACAAATACCACTACACAGTTTTCAAATTTTTATGTTAAATTTGTAGTTTAAGGGCATACTCAAAATTCTCATCTGGCAACCACACAAACTACTTACTGATGAAGTATGTTAGGGAAAAACAAAAAATGAAACAATAGTTGCTGCCATTCGATTCTAACTCATGGTGACCCTGTGTGCAGAGTAGACCTGTGCTCCATAAGGTTTTCAATGGCTGATTTTTAAGAAGTAGATTGCCAGGCCTCTGGGTGGACTCAAAGTTCCCATCTTTCACTTAGCAGCCAAGCATGTTAATCATCTGTACCATCCACGGATGCCAGTATAGTAAAAAAAAAAAAAAAAAACTGTTGCCATAGAGTCAATCCAACTCATATCAACTCTATAGGGCATGGCAGAAATGTCCCATAGAGCTTCCAAGGAGCACCTGGTGGATTCAAACTGCTGGCCTTTTGGTTAGTAGCTATAGCGCTTAACCACTATGCCAACAGGCTTCCCCAGTATAGCAGGCATTAAAAATACCGAGACCAAAAGAGAAGAGGTGCAAAGGCGGTACCAGGTACAGAAGAAAGAATCATGATCAGGGAGGAAATAAGCAAGAATAAAGGGCACAGTTAGTTACAAAGTTATGCAAGCCATGAAAAAATACTTCCAAACCTGTGGATAGCATGTCAAACATTAAGCTTTTTTTTTTTTTTCAAACCCTATAATGTGACAGCACACTCCCTCTTTCCACCCCGGATTTCTTGTGTCCATTCAACCAGGTTCCTGTGCCTTCCTGCTTTCTCATCCTGCCTCTGGACAGGAACCACCCATTTGGTCTCATGTATCTACGTGAACTAAGATGCTCACTCTTCACGAGTATCATGTTTCATAGTCCAGTCTAATCTTTGTCTGAAGAGTGGGCTTCGGGAATGGTTTTAGTTTTGGGTTAACAGAGCGTCGGGGGTCCATGGTTTCAGGGGTTCCTTGGGTCTCAGTCAAACCATTAAGTCTGGTCCCTTTACGTGAGTTTGAGTTCTGCTCCACACTTTCTCCCACTCCGTCATGGACCTACTGTTGTGTTCTCTGTCAGGGTGGTCACTGATGGTAGCTAGGCACCATCTAGTTCTTCTGGTCTCAGGCTGACGGAGTCTCTGGTTTATGTGGCCCTTTTGTCTCCTGGACTAATACTTTCCTTTTATCTTTGGTGTTCTTCATTCCCCTTTGCTCTAAATGGGTTGGGACCAATTGATGGATCTTAGATACTCACAAGCTTTTAAGACCCCAGACGCCACTCACCAAAGTGGGATGCAGAACATTTTTTTAATAAACTTTGCTAAGTTTATTTTCTTAGTAACATTTGTCCTAGATGTCCCCCGAAACCATGGTCCCCAGACCCCAGCCCCAGCTACTCTGTCCCTCAAAGTGTTTGGTTGTGTTCAGGAAACTTATTAGCTTTTGGTTTAGTCCAGTTGTGAGGACTTCCCCTGCATTTCTGCATTTTCTTAATAACTTGTTCCTCCTAAAAATTTTAAACAGTTTTTAAAGTCACATTCCCCCCCCCCACAACGGAGCAATTCTGTAATGAAAGTGACAAGTTAAAAACAGGAAACACTTTTAAAATGTGTTTTATAGTGAATTTTTCCAAAGCGCATTCGTCTTTCTCAAAACACCCAAACCAAAACCAAACCCATTGCCGTTGAGTCGATTCCAACTCATAGCGACCCTATAGGACAGAGTAGAACTGCCCCATAGAGTTTCCGAGGGGTGCCTGGTAGATTCGAACTGCTGACCTGTTGGTTAGCAGCTGTAGCACTTAACCACTACGCCACCAGGGTCTCAAAACACATCTGCCATAAAGTCTGGCATCCTTGAAAATTTAAATTTATAGGAAAAACTAAGATAAGTCACAGTGAAGTCCTCCACTCACTGGGTGACTATTTTACTGAATCATATTTAGTGGTTTGCATGTCTTTTACTTACCTCATCTCCCTCCATCTACAGATGGGTCCGTGTCTTTATTCCATCAATACCCAGCACAGAGCCAGGCATAAAGTAGGTGTTCAATAAATATTTAGTAAATAGATGAATGATTCAGATAGCTCGGTCTACTGATATTTTTTATAAGAAAGAACATATAACTTTGTACAGAGGAGAGGGAATTGCCACCCCCTACAGCCAACCATCATTCTACACTAAGCACCTTGTAAACAGATAGCACTAGACATAGGAGAAACTGACAGTAGGGAAGAGCAAAACTGGAAGCTTAATACTGTAAGCTTAGTACATAAAATAGCACTATCCAAAGGCATGTTGGACTCCTCAAAGGACAGATCATTCAAGTGGAAGGTACTTGAGAGATCTCAGTCCACTGCATTCCCAGAAGGATCCTTAAAACACACCACGTCCACACTGGGTAATCATCATCATTCCCCTCATCTCACCCCCTGCCCTTCTGCCCATGTGTGCCTACTTCATTAATCCACCAAAGTTATTGAATAACTCTTCCCTGCTCCTTTTCTTAGGCCAGAGAAAATTCCAACACTTTTGTTTCTCCCGCCTGTCATTCACATTACAAGCTTGCCAGCTTTTATTCTAATCTTGATATTTACAATACAAAAAGAGAAGAATGAAAGATAGGGCAGAAAAATCTATAACTGAGGGAAACAGAAAGGCATCAAACAAAATTAAATGATCTGGGATGGCTTGGTGTGATTACTGTTGGAAAGTAAAGAAAGATGGAATATGGAAAATGTACGACTTGCTTTTGATACATATTTTTTTCTCTCATAGACAATATTTTTCTTCTAGATAAATTGAAAATAAAATATATCTATTCCAGTACAATATTATAATACGCAGATATTCAGGAAATATATCCTGACATATAATTATCCTTCAGTTATTTTCTCCCCAGGCTAGATAATCTGTTTTTTCATCTTTCTCTACAGTCAGGTCTCATAAACCTTCTTAGTTTCCATTCCCTGTATAAGTCTAAATTTAGATAATTAACTCTCATAGTGTTCTTAGCAGACATGAATATAAAGGGAAGAAAACAGAAAAATATAACTGATGAACAAGATAAGAAGGTACTTAAGGATAAAAATTTTATATACATGTATGTGTATACCAAATAAAAATACTTTTTAAAAACCTTGGTTTAGAGAAAAGCTATAATGAAAAGCATACTTTAACAGCTCAGTAATAGAAGACTAAGGTAGTTAATTGATTCTTCTATTTATTAGCTGTCAAAAGACAATGTTTGCAATAGCTGATTTTCTTCCTACCTTAGAAATATTTCACCCACGGGACATTATATAACGTTGCCCAAGATTTAAAGGGTGATAAAAACCTGCCCAAATTTCTAATAAAGAAACCTTTCATTCACACATACAAAAGCAACAGAAATAAATTAAGATTCTGAAGGGCAAAGTTTAGATATTTTCTATGTCTGGACATTTTATTGGCTGAAGTCTTAAATGGCTAGGTTTCTCTTATGTGTTCAAATATTGAAAATTTACCTTTTGTCTCCAGTATGTCTTTCAAACAGAATTTAATAGTTAAATTATTTAAGCTATACGTGCAGAACACAATACCTAAGATTTGCAAAGTGACCTGAGTGAATGATGAGCATCAAACGTTCGAGAAAGAGAACCACGATACACAAATATCCTAATATTTCAATTTATTCTTAATACTTAAAGCCCACATGCCACTATAAGCTGTAAAGTAATTTATAAATATTAAGAGCTTAAAGCCTTACTATAGCATTTCTGCTGTTGCCTCAAATCCTGGCATACTAAATTAAGTCATGTTCTTCTTGGAGCTAGCCTGTTAGTTAAAATCAACACTAGAAATGATTCCCCTAAAGGAAAAAATAATAATCACCTGAGTGAAACAATTCAATGACGAATCTTGTACAAACAGCACTTCTTCTCCAGACTGGGCATAAATGTTGTCCATGAATGAGAAATAAAATGGACATGGACCAGTGGAAATTGAGAATACAGTAGAGCAGCGCTTCTCAAACAAATCACCTGGGGATCCTACTAAAAATACAGATTTTAATTCAGTAGGTATCTGGGTGGGACCTGAGATTTCTAACAAGTTTTTAGGTGATGCTGATGCCACTTGTCCACGGACTTGCACTTTCAGTAGCAAGGCTATAGGCTATCCACATCTTATTTCAGGGTACTAAAGCTCAGGTGCCCTAAGACCACCAGTTATGTTTACTGGCTTCCTGCAGCAAGGCAAAACTCATACAACGGGAAACTTGGCATTTTGGTAAGAGGGAGACAGAATAAACTTATAAGGTTTGGGCTTCTGCTGGGTGATTTGGGAGAGGGTTAATAAAATGGAGGTCTGTTATGGATTCGATGTTGTCAGGAGTCAGAGATAATTTGATGACTGGACATCTTAATTTTTACTTAGGAGGCAGGAGGAACAGAGAGTGACTAGAGGTAATAAGCAATAATCAGTCACTGATGTTACTAAGGAGGCCACATAAGAACTGAAACTGACCAGTGCTGTCTCCCGTCTCACGCTCACTATGGGCAACATACTCAATCAATAAAATAGTAGGACGAATTGACCACATTATTACATAATTTCCCCTTCCCCTTGTATATGATTTGAATTCTATGCACTGCAAGGGTCTGGAATCAAAAAGACCTAAGCAACAATCTTTGAGGTGTGAAAAGAGGTAGAGACCAGCAAACTCACACCCTTTGGCAGCACTATGTCACATGACTTCCAAGAAGGCTCATCAAGGAAGGCAAAGTAGGCCAAAGGAAGCCAACTAACTGGCTTACCTATGGCTGAGGAGCAGTGCTCAGAAATAATTTAACTAAAAAATATTCTCAGCATTTAGAGGCCTCCTTTAAATGAAATGAACTCTCTGCATTGACATCTTTTGTAAACACTGTGTGAGGCAATGTACTGTAGTATACAGTATGCCTTTTAGACATGTTAGAACCCTGACTTCACTATCTATATGAATCAGGACAATTCAGTTAACTTTTTTGGGTTTAAGATTCCTCAGTTTTTACTACCTTCTAAGTTGTCCTCCACAGCATTTAAAATTAACACATTATCAAACCAGTTTAACATTAACTCATTCAACAAATAATTGTTACTATGTGCCAGGCACTGTGTTTTCCAAATAAATTCAATATTTAAAAAGGGACCTGCCCTCCTACAGCTTACAAGCTAGCATAAAGACAAATAATTAATCCAACAACAAAAGTACTGGATGTTACCAGAGAACAGCACAGAAAGACTTAGGGTAGAGGTCTGAGGCAAGGAAGACTCCTTAGATTAAGAAAACCTGAAAAAGTAATAATAATAAGGAGAGACTTCAAATTATGGCTGCCTAAAGAAGTCAGAAATTCACTGCTGCATAAAACAAGTGTAAAACTAGGCAAAATCATATTAAAAACAACAACAACAAGGATATTTCAGGGCACTGGAAACTGACCAAAGGCAGACAACAAATTGAGAATAATTTATTCTTGAGAATCTGCTAGAGGTTTAGGTAAATACAGCAGAAATCTATGCCCTTCTTGCCTGTGTCTGCTCACCTCCTACACTCTCTCAGCTGGGATGGTCAGAAGCATAGTTTGACAAGATTGAGTCTGTCCACAAAAACCAGTAGCATTACTACCAGACAAGAAGGACCTGATTCAGGGCTGGGGTAGCAAAACTCCATGGCTTTAAAAGCTAAAAGTGGCAGATTTGGTTGGAGAGGAACGAGAAATACCCACACCTTTGCTAGCCTACGGTTCTGGTCCAAGCTTGGGCAAGTGGCAGGTCAGCAAGAAATTTTATGGGGAAATCTTAGAAATGGGAGAGCCACAGGAGGGCTGAGATAAGTTCTCCACACCTCACTGGCTAACTGGGAAACTGTGTACATACAAAGGGAAAACACAAGAGAGCCTAGAAAAAAAAGTAAAATACAAGAGAGACTTGAGAACTGGCTACAACTTTTTTAAGTGGTCCCCAACTGCTGCAAATATAGATTGGCAAAAGGTAGAAGCCTTACAGGCTCAAGGTACTACTAACCAGGCTAAAAAATAAAAATAAAGGAACTGAGCAGACATCAGCGGCCAAACGCTGTAGAAGACATAGCATGCACAATTTAAGTTCCAGAGAGTTACAAAAATAAAATCATATTGTTGTTATACATAAGGTTCCTGTGGGTTGGAGCCAACTCAATGACACCTAACAACTATATTAAAACTTTAGTAATAAGTATAGCACTTTCCTGAGCTCTGTGGATCATTCTAGTGAATTATCAAACCTGAGGGTGGTTTTGGGAAACCCCTGAACTTGCAGCTGTTGTCTGAAGTGAAGTCATGTAGGTACTGTTCCCCCTGACTTTACACCTATATTTAAAGCACTCATTATTCTACAACTATTATTTTAGTGTCTATGTCTCCGAACTTCCTGGAAAAGCAACCATGGTTTTTTAAATCTTGCATTCTTAGTTTCTAACACCAAATATGACAAATAGGTGCTGGATGAAGAAATGAATGAACAAGTGAGCAAATGAATATATGTAGTAAAGAACAAGGTTGATAGAATTGGGAAGATTAGGTTTACTAATCAGAGAAATTAAAAGAGACTCTTAGTACATAAGAGACTTAATAAACAACTCTCTTAGTCATCTAGTACTGCTGTAACAGAAATACCACAAGTGCGTGGCTTCAACAAAGAGAAACGTATTCTCTCACTGTCTAGTAGGCTAAGTTCAAACTCAGTACATCAGTTCCAAGGGAAGGCTTTCTCTGTCAGCTCTGGAGGAAGGTCCTTGTCATCAACCTTCCCCTGGTCTGGGAGCATCTCAGTACAGAAACCTCAGGTCCAAAGGAAGAACCCTGCTAATGGCACTGCTTTCTTGGTGGTATGCACGTTTCTCTTTTATATTTCAAAAGAGAATGGCTTAAGACATTACCTAATCTTCTAGACCTCATCAATATAACTGCCACTAATCCATTTTATTACATCACAGTCGTGGGATTTACAAGATATAGGGAAATCACCTAAAACGGTAGACAATCAAACAATACTGGGACTCATGGCCCAGCTAAGTCGAAAGATATTTGGGGGGACACAACTCAATCCATGACAAACTGCTATAAGCAAACAATAATAATAGCCAACATTAATGAAGAATTTACTATGTCACTGTTCTAAATATATTACATGTAACAATTCTTAACCATTACAGTGACTTCATTACGAAGTTATAAGCTTTACTGCCATTTTCGACATATGTCAACAGAAACAAAAAGTTAAATTTACCCATTGTGGGCAAAGATTTCAATACACATTTATAAAAAAAAAAAAAATATATATATATATATATAAATGGCCAATAAGCACATGAAAACATGTGCAACATTATTAGTCATTAGGGTAATATAGAAAAAACAATGATATATGCACTATAATGGATATAACAAAAAAGTAGACAATAACAACTGTTGGTGACGATGTAAAGAAATTAAAACCTTCCTACATTGCTGGTAGGAAGTAAAATGGTGACACTTTGGGAAAAAATTTGGCAGTTCTTCAAAAAGTTAAAGATAGAGTTACCACATAACCCAACATTTGAACAAGCTCCTCCTTGGATATGCCCTTGGTATGTCAACTCCTCGGTATATGTCCAAGAAGAAAATATACATCAACACAAACACTCATAAGGAATGTTCATACCAGCATTATTCGTAATAATCCAAAAGTAGAAACAACCAAAATTTCCATCAACTGATGAGTGGATGTCATCCAGTCACTACTCATAGCATCCCTTTGTACAACTGAATGAAACACTGCTCAGTCCTGCGCCATCCTCACAATCATTGTTACTGTTGAGTCCATAACTGCAGCCACCGTGTCAATCCATCTCACTGAGGGTCTTCCTCTTTTTCGCTGACCCTCTACTTTACAAAGCATGATGTCCTTCTCCAGGGATTGGTCCCTCCTGATGTCACGTCCAAAGTATGTGAGACAAAGTCTCACCATCTTTGCTTCTAAGGAGCATTCTAGCTGTACTTCTACTAAGATAGATTTGTTCATTCATCTGGCAGTCCGTGGTATATTCAATATTATTCTCCAACACTGTAATTCAAAGGCATCAATTCTTCTCTGGTCTTCCTTATTTATCGTCCAGCTTTCACATGGATATGAGGTGACTGAAAACACCAAGGCTTGGGTCAAGCACACCCCAGTCCTTAAAGTGATGCCTTTGCTTTTGAACATTTTAAAAGGTCTTTTACAGCAGATTTGCCCAATACAATGAATCATTTGATTTCTTGACTGCTGCTTCCGTGGCTGTTGGTTGTGGATCCAAGTAAAATGAAATCCTTGACAACTTCAATCTTGTCTCCGTTTATCATAGTGTTGCTTATTGGTCCAGTTGCGAGGATTTCTGTTTTCTTGATGTTGAAGTGTAATCCATACTGAAGGCTGTGGTCTTTGATCTTCACCAGTAAGTGCTTCAAGTCCTCTTCACTTTCAACAAACAAGATTGTGTCATCTGCATAACGCAGGGTGTTAATGAGTCTTCCTCCAATCTTGATGCCCCGTTCTGCGTATTGTCCAGCTTCTGGGATTATCTGCTCAGCATACAGGTTGAATAAGTATGACAAACGAATACAACCCCTGACATACATCTTTCTTGACTTTAAACCACTCAGTATCCCCTCCTTGTTCTGTATGAACGACTGCCTCCTGGATCCGTGTACAGGTTCCTCATGAGCACAATTAAGCGTTCTGGAATTCCCGTTCTTCACAATTTTATCCATAATTTGTTATGATCCACACAGTCGAATGCCTTTGCATAGTCAAAAAAACACAGGTAAACATCTTTCTGTTATTCTATGCGTCCATCCATGATCCATCAGACATCAGCGATGATATCCCTTGTTCCACATCCTCTTCTGAATCCAGCTTGAATTTCTGGCAGTTCCCTGTTGATGCACTGCTGCAACCACTTCTGAAGGATCTTCAACAAAATTTTACTTGTGGGTAATATTAATGATATTATTAAATAACTTCTGCATTCAGTTGGATCAATTTTCTTTGAAATGGGTACAAATATGTATCTCTCCCAGTTGGCGAGGTAGCTGTCTTCCAAATTTCTTGACATATACCAGTGAGCACCTCCAGTGCTATATCTGTTCGTTGAAACATTTCCATTGTTATTCTGTCAATTCCTGGAGCCTTGTTTTTCACCAATGCCTTCAGTCCAGTTTGGACCTCTTCCTTCAGTATCACTGGTTCCCGAAAATAAGCTACCTCCTGAAATGGTTGAATGTCAACCAATTCTCTTTGGTACAGTGACTCTGTATTCTTCCATATGTTTTTGATACCTGATGCATCACTTAATATTTTCCCCACAGAATCCTTCAACATTGCAATTTGAAGCTTGAATTTTTTCTTCAGTTCTTTCAGCTTGTGAAATGCCAAGCCTGTTCTTCCCTTTTGGTATTCTAACTCTAGGTCTTTGCATATGTTATTATAATACTTTATCTTCTCAAGCCACCCTTTGAAATCTCCTGTTCAACTCTTTTACTTCATCATGTCTTCCCTTTGTTTTAGCAACTTGAAGTTTAAATGCTAGTTTCAGAGTCTCTTCTGACATCCATTTTGGTCTTTTCTTTCTTTCCTATCTTTTTAATGACCTCTTGCTTTCTTCATGTATGACGACCTTGATATCATTCCACAACTCGTCTGGTCTTTGGTTATTAGTGTTCAATGCATCAAATCTATTCTTGAAATGGTCTCTAAATTCAGGTGGGATATACTCAAGGTCATACTTTGGCTCCCACGGGCTTGTTCTGATTTTCTTCAAGTTTCAACTTGAACTTGCATATGAGCAATTGCTGGTGTGTTCAGCAGTCAGCCCCTGGCCTTGTTCTGATAATAAAGGAGCTTTTCTATCAACTCTTTCCACACATATAGTCAATTTGATTCCTGTATATTTCATCTGGTGGGTCAACAGGTAAAGTTACCATTTATGTTGTTGAAAAACGGTATTTGCAATGAAAGAGTCATTGGTCTTGCAAAATTCTATCACGAGATCTCCAGCATCATTTCAAATCACCAAGGTCATATTTTCTAAGCACAGATCCTCCTTCGTTTCCAACTTTCACATTCCAATCATCAGTAATTATCCTGACTCCATGTTCAATCAATTTCAGACTGCAGAAGTTGGTAAAAATCTTCAATTTCTTCATCTCTCGTCTGAGTGGTTGTGCGTAAATTTGAATAATAGTCATATTAACTGTTCTTCTTGTATGCATATGGATATTATCCTAACACCGACAGCTTTGTACTTCAGGATAGATCTTGAAATGTTCTTTTTGACGATAAATGCGACGCCATTCCTCTTCAATTTGTCATTCTCGGCATAATAGACCATACGATTGCCTGATTCAAAATAGCCAATACTAGTCCATTTCAGCTCACAAATGCCTAGGATATCGATCTTTACACAGTCCATTTCATTTTTGACAATTTTCAATTTTCCCAGGTTCATCCTTCGTACATTCCACGTTGATTATTAATGGATGTTTGCAACCATTTCTTCTCACTTTGACTTGTACCACATCAGCAAATGAAGGTTGCAAAAGCTTGACTGCATCCACATCATTAAGGTCGACTCTAAAGAGGCAGCTCTTCCCCAGTAGTATTTTAAGTACCTTCCCATCTGCAGGGCTCATCTTCCAGCACTGTATCAGACAATGTTCTGGTGCTATTCATAAGGTTTTTACTGGCCAGTTTTTTCAGAAGTAGACAATTAGGTATTTCTTCCTAGTTTTTTACTTAGTCTAGAAGCTCTGCTGAAACCTTCCACCAAGGTGACCCTGCTGGTGTTTGAAATACTGGTGACAAAGCTTCCAGTATCACAGCAACACAGTATGACAAACTGGCAGACACATAGTGAAAAACAAAGTGTAGTATATCCATATAATGGATATTATTGAGCAATAAAATTGAGTACTGGTCATGCTATAACTTGAATGAACCCTAAAAACATACTAAGTAAAAGAAGCCTGTCACTAAAGATCCCTTATCATATGATTCCATTTATATGGAAGGTACAGAATAGGAGGAGCCCTGGCGGTGTGGTGGCTAGAGCGCTCAGCTGCTAACACAAAGGTCAACAGTTTAAACACACCAGCCACTCCGTGGGAGAAAGATGTGGAAGTCATGAAGATTTCAGCCTTGGAAACCCTATGGGGAACTTCTATTCTGTTCTATAGGGTTGCTATGAGTTGCAATCGACTGAATGGCAACAGGTGTGTTTTGGTGGTTTGTTTTTTGTTTTTTTGGTTTGTACAGAATAGGCAGATATATACGGACGGGAAGGTCCTAGGTGGAGCAGACAGTTGGTGCTTGGCTGCTAACCTAAAAGTTAGCAACTCTAACTCACCCAAGAGTGCTGTGGGAGAAAAGGCCTGGCAATCTGCTTCCATTAAGATGACAGCCAAGAAAACCCTATAGAGCAGTTCTACTCTGTAATTCACCGGGCCTTCGGGAGTTAGAGTCGACTCCACAGTAACCAGCAAAAACACAAGGACAGAAAGTTGATTCGCAATCGCCAGGGAATAGGGTCTGGCAACGGACAGTGGCTGCTAATGGGCGCCAGGTTTCTTTTTGGTGTCAAAAATTTTCTAAAATCAGATTATGGTGACGGTTACACATTCTGTGAATATACTAAATTGTATACTTTAAATAGGTCAATTGTATGAGGTGTAAATTATATCTCAATAAAGCTATTTAAAACACTTAGTTACAATACAACAGTTTAAATAAAATTAAATATATGCTCACTGTAACACCAGAAAGAGGATTTGAACCTGGTAGCCTGGTTCTGCACTGTGGATTCTTGCACACTTCACAAAATTAGCACATCTTCAAAAAGGACTTCATCTAAACATATGGAGGAAAGCTGATAATTTTTAATGTATTTTTGTTACCGACATATTTTAAAATAGGTAGGTAGTGTGAAAACAAGATTTATGATATTAAAGAAAATTCTAAAGGAAAAAGTTATTTTACTTCTGAACTACTTTTTGTACTTTGGTGACTTCCTATGATTAAAAACTGAAAACTGTTATTACCTGTTGAAAGCAGATGATTTTTCCATATGGATTCTCTTTCTCCTAGCCAGCTTTTGTTTGTTTCACAGACACACAAAGCAAAGAACATCTAGTCAATGATACTCTCCTCCCCAATGTCACATAGTAGCTTAATAAACAGCTGTTATCCTTGTCCTCTAGAGAGTTAATTACACCAATAGGCAAATGATTTGTTTTCTGATCTCTCCTATTCGTATTTTTCTAAAACATTAAAGTAATTCATATAACACATGCGTAAGACATGTATGACTGATAAAAATCTAACACACCTGAATCTCAGTAACTACTGATTTCCTTGAGGAATGGAATCCAAGCAGCTGTTTCTGACCACTAAATACTGTGAGAGACCTCCCACGCACCTCCTATCCATAACAAAAGGAATTTTTGGGTCCGCAAGCCTAACTAAGAAAACAAGATCCTGATGTTAGAACATCAAAATAAGGGCTTTACAACACAAACACACAGCAAGGCTGTACAGCACCTGGATAACTATTATTTGGCAGAGTCAGGGCCTTAACCATTTCCACTGTCCTTTGGAATCCTCCTTTGAATTTTACTGGACCACAGGCTTTTGGTGAAGATATCAAAATATTTCAAAATGAGAAACCACCAATATTGGATACTCAAGCCTGTCCTTTTGCTGTAAAGAAACTGAACGATAAACATAACAGCAATCAATTCACAAATTTAGGTAGGCTTTATTAGGTAAGACTAGCAATTTAATCACTTAGGTGGAATCGTGTAGGACAACCAGTTTAGACAACAACAAAGGGGTTCAAACTCCCTCCATTTTAAAACAAACAGAAGATTGCATTTCTACCACAAATTCCAAGCAACCAATCTTGACAAGCAGCATGAATCTTAAAATTGTCTGGGATAGGCAGACACTTAATATATACAGTCGTCCCTCCATTATCCGTAGGTTCTGCATCTGCAGATTCAACCAACTGCAGATCCAAAGTATTCGAGAAAAAAAAATTTGCAAAAACCAAGACTTGAATTTGCCCAGTACCAAGCTCTACACTGAATCCATACTCATGAAAAGCTGTGCAGGCAGTCTCCCGCCATTTCAGATCCTCAGTCTCTCTGCAGCACTGAACTCTTTGTTGGAGAATGCTTCGCCTCCGGCTTTGTCATTATTCCCTAAACAAAACAACTATTTACAAAACATTTACATTGTATTAGGCATTATAAGTAATCTTTACTTATAATGCCTAATACAATGTAAATGTTTTGGAAAGCATACCAGAGGATGTGCGCAGGTTATATGCAAATACTACGCCATTTTATACAAGGAACTTGAGCATCCATGGATGGTCCTGGGATGAATCCCTCTTGGATACTGAGGGACAACTATATTAATGTAAAAATAATAAATACAGACAAATCTAAGTCCAGATACATGGATATTGAGACAACTATGTCAGGTACATAAAGGGTAGAAGTACCTTTTAAAACTTGATTTAAAAAGTACAAGGTAAGTGGAATGTATGAGGTAGTCTACCAGGGAAAAGAAGAAGCATGCTTTCATATACTGAACAAGTTTAAAAACTGTATATATTTGTCATGGATTGAATTAAAATTTATGTCCCCCCAAAAAACATGTGTATCAGTTTGGCTGGGCTATGACTCCCAGTATTGTGTGATTTTCCTGTATGTTGTAAATCCTGCCTCTATGAAGTTAATGAGGGAGGATGGGCGGCAGCTGTGTTGGTGAGGTAGGACTCAATATATAAGATTGGATTGTGTCTTGAGGCAATCTCTTGAGATATAAAAGAGAGAAGCAAGCACAGAGACTGGGAATCTCGTACCACCAAGAAAGCAGCTCCAGAAGCTGAGCGCATCCTTTGGACCTCGGGTCCCTGCACCTGAGACGCTTCTTGACCAGGGGAAGATTGATGACAAGTAGTCTTCCTTCAGAGCCGACAGACAGATAAAGCTGTCCCCCGGAACTGACACCCTGAATTTGGACTTGCAACCTACTCGACTGTGAGAGAATAAACTTCTCTTTGTTAAAGCCATCCACCTGTGGTATTTCTGTTATAGCAGCACTAGATAACTAAGACAGTACTTAACCAAGTGAACAGATAGCAACACTATTTCCTTACCAAGTACGGCTGAAGACAAGGAAAGGAGTGTCTCACTGTGATCTCAATCTTCTAGAGATTATTAGCAACCCTTAGAACTTACATTCTCCTGGAAAAACTGCATGGTTTCCTGTCTGTCTTTAGGATTATGAATTTTTAGGAAATAAGCCACAACATATACTAGCTCTGCGATCTTCTCAACTACCTGAGATGATACCTTTTGTGGCCCGAGTCAGAAAAACGTCTCAGAAGACAGGAGCCATTCTAACATAAGCTCTAAATCCCTCACTCACTCATCCATTCAATCAACCAATATTTATTATCGCCAGGCCCCCAGGAAGCTCACAGTCTAGTAGAAGAAATAAAGAGACCTATTTATAACCGACTGTAATAAGGCGATAAAAAGCTATAATAGAGATACAAGATTCAGTGGTGATGAACTCTACTTATGAAAGCTTCACAAATTAAATACCTGGGGTAGTTCTTAAAAGGTAAGAGCTCTCAACAAGGCTGTCAAAGAAAAGGGAGGATATTCCAGGCAAAAGGAAAAACATGCATAAAGATGCAGAGACATAAAAGAACACAGTACATACAGGGAACTCTTATGTGGTTTAAAATTACTGAAAAACAGAGCACGAACAGGAGAGCAGTGGAGCCAAGGTTAATTAGATATGCAGGAGCCAAAAAAAGGGACAGAAAAAGAAAAAGTGAGGAGATATGCACAAGGAAAGAAGAAAAACAAATGAGATCACTCACAGGAGCCAAGAAGATAGAGGGTTTAAGAGTTATCACTAAGTCTGAACACTTTAAAAAAATACTTAGTTATCACTAAGTATTTCACAGCTATGTGAAATAGACTGAATCAAACTAGATCTAATACTCAGCTCTCTTTCTAATATTAGTAAGAACACTTGTTCACAGATGGCCAACTGTCTATAAAGGACTAATTCTTCAGTAATTCGTTCTATAAAGGAGTAATCTTGAGATATTAATAGACTTTCTCTTGAGATTTCAAATGTATGCATATTTTTAATATATTTTAAATCACTACTATTGAAAGTACTACTGTGAAAGGGAAACAAAGATGAGAAAGACACATGTCTACCTTATATTCTACCAGGCTATAAAGTAAGCTATGCCTTTTATGAACTTTTAGCAAGATGTCATCCTGTGAGCTGTATTTCAAAGACTATATATGAGCTCTTCAAATCTATAAAATGCATTAAGAGCAACTTTAAAATTATTTATGTGAATGAACATAAAATCTGATGTAATAATTTTCATTCAAGCATAGGAATTAACTATTCATATCTACAAATCAGTAAATTGTAATTATGAATTCATGTAACACTCTCGTTCCATCTAAGTATTCAAAACTCTCACATTAATAAGCCATTCAACAAGATCACTAAGATTACGCTCACATTTTTATGCTACAATTTTCATCTTTGTCTTCGTATTTCTTAGACTACTTTTTCCAAAATAAATAAAAGGAAAAGAAACCCCTCTAAGATCAAAAGCTATATATTTAAAATTTAAAAACCCAAAATCATTGCACATAATCCTAAAAAATGCTCAATTTCTAGGAGACTAATTTTAAGATTCTGTCATCAGTTTAAGATCTATTTCATTAATTACTCTAACAAATATTTATTAATCTTTGTAGCCACATCAGCAACCCCTTCCTTGCGTTTCAACAACTCCGGTCCACACCAGTGGAGTATGACTGAAGCCATGCGGTGGGCTGGCTTCTTAAAACAAAAATATACAATGGGAAACAACAACTAGGCAGGCCCTCTTTCCTAGCACTCAACCTCCCCACCTACCTACAACCAGCTAAGAGATTCACACTGTCGAGCGGAAAGGGGACTCCGGAGCCCGCCCAATAATATGAATGCAATGACCTTAATATGCACTAGACACTTTAATTTTAAAACGTATCTCAGTGCAGTAGGGAAAACTTTCATTTCAAATCTCATTTTCAAAAATTACTTGAGGTATTCAAACAACTTTAAGAAAGAATATCATGGTTAGCATCAGTCATTAATTGTGCTATTTTATGGCTCCAATATTTCGATACACAGTAGTTTCCTGGTCATTTCCAGAAGAATAATCCTTGCCCTCCCCACATCTCAATGGCACGTAAAAATGAACTAAGACTGCCAAGAGAATGAACTGAATTGCATATAGGTTAATACTTCATTAAAGAGAAGGTAGTGTCTGCGTCACTTTCCATGGTGGTGGAAAACCAAACATGGACAAGTTCCACACATTGCCAATAAAGCAAGGTAAGAACATCTCTGCCTCCTCCACAATCCAGTGTGTTGTTGAAGCTGTCTTCCTCTGCCCTCTGTAGTTCTGGGTAGAGGAAGAGGTTTTATTACAGATGTGTGGATGTGTAATCTGGGGGAAGGGTTAAATCAGAAACAATAAAAAAATACTTATTATAAGAAAAGAGATCAGAATTCTATGTGAGTCCAGAAACAGCTTTGGATAATTTGCGTTGCTGAATCCCTTCACTTTATTAAGACTGGGTGACTATGATTGAAATTTTAGGAGGTATCCTAAATCAAAGTAGTTAGAAATTATCAAACAGTGTATCCTGGAATATCACTCTAAGTAGTCAAAGAAAATAATTAAGAATGAATAAAAGAATCAGAGGCATTTAGGTAGGAGCTCTTAAGAAGCAAGTGAGTCAAGTTAAAGGCTTATAAAGTTCACAATATGTCAGAGGGTTAATAGATATTTCATTATTTTTGAAAACAAAATCATGTCAACCCTACCTTATAAAATTAACAGATTATGAACCTTATTCTACCCCCAAGAAGTATGTCCCTGGTTGCAAGGATTGTATTGTGTCCCTCAAAAACATGTCAACTTGGCTAGGCCATGATTCTCAGTATTAATTATCCTTCATTGTGTCATGGTATATAATCATCCTCCATTTTGTGATCTGATGTAATTATCCTATGTGTTGTAAATCTTAACTTCTATGATGTTAACGAGGCAGGATTAGAGGCAGTTATGTTAATGAGGCAGGATACACTCTAAAGGATTAGGTTGTATTTTGTGTCAATCTCTTCCGACATGTAAAAGAGATTAAACAAGCAAGCAGAGATGAGGGATCTCCTATCACTAAGAAAAAAGAGCTGGGAATGGAGCACATCCTTTGGATCCAGAGTCCCTGCACTGAGAAACTCCTACACCCATGGAAGATTGAAGACAGGACCTTCTCCCTGAGCCAACAAAGAGAAAAAGCCTTTCAGGGGAGTGGACACCCTGAATTCAGACTTCTAGCCTTCTAGACTGAGAAAATAAATTTCTGTTTGTTAAAGTCATCCACTTGTGGTATTTCCATTATAGCAGTACTAGATAAATTAGGAAACTCATTTTAAAATATGTATAAATATGTGTTACAGAAAATGCACTTACTTTTTTAGGCTATTGCAGATGGCGAACTTGATGAGACATTTTTTAAAACAAAACAGTCATGGGAAACGGTATTAGTTATATCATAAAAGACCCAATTTATTTTAATTTTATTTACTTAATTATCCAAATCACAAGAAAAGGATCTATGAGCTACATGGTCTCAGGACACTCTTCTTTGGAAACCAATGAAAAATAAAAACATTTACATTGAAAGAAATTGTTTTATTTCTACTCATTACTTTGGAGATTATTTCTGTTTGTTTTTCAGAAACTCTTAAAATTCACAGATAACAACTACAGTCTAAAGCCTACAAATCAAAAGCAATTGGTCATTCATCAACCAGTGAAAACAATATTAATTTTAAAAAAGTGTTGTTGTTGTTGTTAGATGCCGTCAAGTCAGTTCCAACTCATAGCAACCCTGCACACAACAGGATGAAACAATGCCCGGTTCTGCGCCATCCTCACAACTTTTGCTATGCTTGACCTCATTGTTGAAGCCACTGTGTCAATCCATCTTGTTGAGGGTCTTCCTCTTTTTTGCTGACCCCCTACTCTACCAAGCATGATGTCCTTATTCAGGGACTGATCCCTCCTGATAACACGCACAAAGTACGTGAGACGCAACCTAGCCATCCTTGCTTCTAAGGAGCATTCTGGTTGTACTTCTTCCAAGACAGATTTGTTCGTTCTTTTGGCAGTCCATGGTATATTCAATATTCTTCTCCAACACCACAATTTAAAGGCATAATTCTTCTTCAGTCTTTTTTATTCATTGTCTAGCTTTCGCATGCATAGGACGGAACTGAAAACACCATGGTTTGAGTCAGGCACGCCTTAGTCCTCAAGGTGACATTCTTGCTTTTCAACACTTTAAAGAGATCTTCTGCAGCTGATTTGCCCAAGGCAATGCATCTTTTGATTTGACTGCTGCTGCCATGGCTGTTGATTGTGGATCCAAGTAAAATGAAATCCTTGACAACCTCAGTCTCCTCTCCATTTATCATGATGTTGCTTATTGGCCCAGTTGTGAGGATTTCTGTTTCACGTTGAGATGTTATCCATACTGAAGGCTGTGGTCTTCCATCTTCATCAGTAAGTGCTTCAAGTTCTCTTCACAAGCAAGGTTGTGTCATCTGCATAACTCAGATTGTTAATGAGTCTTCCTCCAATCCTAATGCCCCATTCTTCTTCACATAGCCCAGCTTCTAGGATTATTTGCTTAGCATACAGACTGAATAGGTATGGTGAAAGGTTACAACCCTGACACACACCTTTCCTGACTTTAAACCATGCAGTATCCCCTTGTTCTGTTCGAATGACTGCCTCTTGATCCATGCACACATTCCTCACGAGTACAATTAAGAGTTCTGGAATTCCCATTCTTGGCAATGTTATCCATAATTTGTTATGATCCACAAACTCGAATGCCTTAACATAGTCAATAAAACACAGCTAAACACCTTTCTGGTATTCTCTGCTTTCAGCGAGGATCCATCTGACGTCAGCAATGATATCCCCGGTTCCACGTGCTCTTTTAAATCTGGCTTGAATTCTGGCAGTTCCCTGTCCATACACTGCTGTAACCACTTTGGAATGATCTTCTGTGAAATTTGGCTTGGCTATGGTATTAATGATATTGTTCAATGATTTCCGCGTTCAGTTGGATCACCTTTCTTGGGAAAGGCATAAAGATGGATCTCGTCCAGTCAGTTGGCCAGGTAGTTGTCTTCCAAATTTCTTGGCATAGATGAGTGAGCACTTCCAGTGCTGCATCCATTTGTTGAAGCATCTCAATCGGTATTCTGTTAATTCCTGGAGCCTCGTTTTTCACCAATGCCTTCAGTGCAGCTTGGACTTCTTCCTTCAGTGTCTTTGGTTCCTGATCATATGTTACTTCCTGAAATGGTTGAACAACAACCAATTCTTCTTGGTACAGTGACTCTGTGTAGTCCTTCCATCTTCTTTTGATGCTTCCTGCATCATTTAATATTGTCCCTGTAGAATCCTTCAGTATTCCAGCTAGAGACTTGAATTTCTTCTTCAGTTCTTTCAGCTTAAGAAATGCTGAGCTTGTTTTTTCCTTTTAGTTTTCTATCTCCAGGTCTTTGCATATGTCATCATAATACTTCACTGTCTTCTCTAGCCACCCTTTGAAATCTGTTCAGCTCTTTTACTTCATCATTTTTTCCTTTCACTTTAGCTACTCGACGTTCAAGAGCAAGTTTCAGAGTCTCTTCTGACATCCATTTTGGTCTTTTCTTTCTTTTCTGTCTTTTTAATGACCTCTTGCTTTCTTCATGTATGATGTCCTTGATGTCATTCCACAACTTATCTGGTCTTCGGTCATTAGTGTTCAATGTATCAAATCTATTCTTGAGATGGTCTCTAAATTCAGGTGGGATATACTCAAGGTCATACTTTGGTTCTCATGGACTTGTTTTAATTTTCTTCAGTTTCAATTTGAACTTGCATATGAGTAACTGATGGTCTGATCCACAGTCTGCTCCTGGGCTTGTTCTGACTGATGATACTGAGCCTTTCCATCGTCTCTTTAAACAGATGTAGTCGATTTGATTTCTGTATATTCCATCTGACAAGGTCTATGTGAGTAGTCACTGTTTATGTTGGTGAAAAAAGGTATTTGCAATGAAGAAGTCACTGGTCTTACAAAATTCAATCATGCGATCTCTGGCATCGTTTCTATCACTAAGGCCATATTTCCCAACTACCAATCCTTCTTTGTTTCCAATTTTCACATTCCAATCACCAGTAATTGTCAGTGCATCCTGACTGCATGTTTGATCAATTTCAGACTGCAGAAGTTGGTAAATATCTTCTATTTCCTCATCTTTGGCCTTAGTGGTTAGTGTGTATACTTGAATAATAGCCATATTAACTGGTCTTCTTTGTAGGCATATGGATATTATCCTATCACTGAGAGAGCTGGAAAAAGTGTTGGCAGCTAAATATCATCACAATATCTTAAGTATCCTTAGATTAATTCAATGATCATTTTCAAACCAAAGCTATCTTTGAAAGCTGAAAGAAATTTTCTAGGTAACCAAAGAGAGCCATTAAGATGGAAAACATTGATGATATTAAACTCTAAAAACAGGTCTATAATAATCTTATAAAGTTTAAAAGCACCCCAGTAACATCGTTTTTAAAGCCCACTAATTCAAATGGTATTAAGATTATTCATAATACATTCTAGCCTAGGATATGGATAGCTATGATCTTTAAACAGTGAAACTCAACACCTCCATCCTCTCTCTTTCCATCAGAGTGGCAAAAGAGAGAGTGACAATATTTTTATTGCAATCATAAGGACATTAATTCAATACATATGGGGTTAACATCAAATTTTTGAGTAAATATCAAAATACAGATGTATTTGTTCTGAAGAACAAATTTAAGATTAAATTTACTGATAACCTATTTTCCAAATTTATGAAATACCATAATAAAATGTGAAGCAAAACTGTTCAAGGCCAGTTAAATTCACTCTTGACGTGCTAAAATGATTAACAACTCCATCTTAAAGATAATCCCACCATCTGAACACCTGATACCTCTGTGATTTCGGGGCACAAATCCCTCTATCCATCAAACTAAATGGAAGGGTTAGAGAGGTTAATAGAGACATATATCTGTAATAGACCGGCATTTCATTCTCCACTCAATATACTCCAATGATCATTGAGCTATTCGTAATGTTTTTATGAATCCACGTTCCCTTCACATTCAAGGTAGAGGCTAGAAGCGGCAGTGTGAGGCAATAAACCTTACCTTTGCAAATGCTCAAGCCGGTGTGATGATTTAAACCTATGTGAGGTTTCATAAACAATTAAAGTGCTGGCACAACTTTAATTAGGAGCTCAAATGGCACTACTAAAACACCTAAGGAAAACATGAGCAAGCACAATAACTACCTGCAAACAGCAAGACCATTTCCAGCCTCCGTTTACCATAAAAAGATTTTTGTCTATTCAGTTGCCCATTCACTTGGGCTGTACAAGCCCTGGGCTTGGAATAACAGTCAATAATTTAAAATCATGGAAATAAATTTTGAATATATATTTTGGTTCTATTATAGATAATACTAGTAAAAAAAAAAAAAAATACTAGTAGCCGGCAAAAATGTTACAGGCTGAAAAAGCAAAGTCCTCTTATTTGCTAGGCTGGCATTCCAGTCTACCCTAATTCTCTATAAAGATTCACCCTAAAAAAGTAAGGACTCACATGGCAGACTGCTGATAAGTCAGGGTCAACTTATTCTATTTGTGGCTAATTATGGGTGATTCTGGGATCAAATGAACTTTTAGTTCATCTCTGACTAAAGAAAAATTACTAGAATAAAGACTACAGAGCTAGCTGTGTAATTCACATCCTGAGACAGAAATTAAGATCAGAACCACCTGTGCTGGAGAGCAATCTGTAAGGGCCTAGCTTCCTCCTTTTCTTTGCTTGTTTCTCTGGTGCTGTGCTCACTTTCAGAAGGGTTATTTGTTTTTTAGCACATCTAAATTTTCTTTCCAATTACTGGATAGAAATTCATTGTAAGACTGTGCCGTAATTGTTGTAACCAGTTTTGTCTGTTTTAACTATAGGGATCTACATACAACATTTCATTAATTTCTAAATGTACACCACAGTAACACTGAATACATTTTTCAGGTTGTGCAACCATTCTTGCTATTTTTTTCCAAATTATCCCACCACCATGAACATACAGTCAATGTACTGTAAGCAAAAAACCCTCACTTTCCCCCTCCCTCTCGCCCCTGCTAACCACTAATTACTTATGATTTCTTTATATTTTCTTCTTTCATGTAAGTGACATCATACAGTATTTGTCTTTTTGTAACTAATTTATTTTGTTCAGTATGATGTCCTCAAGGTTCATCCATGCTGTGGAATGCATCAGGACGTCATTCCTCTTTATGGCTGAGTAATATTCCATTGTATGCACAGACCACATTTTGTTTATCCATTCATCTGTTGATGGACAAAAGGTTGCTTTATGTGACAGAGCCTAGCTATAACCTCTTCGCATTTACACATTTTTTCCCCTCATTGTCATATAACCTGACTGTGGCAGTCAGTCTCATGTAGAGAGAGCTTAAAGGACTCTGGGGTCAGGAAGGCTCACGCAGAACATTTAGATCAACCTCTTACTAGGTGGGTGATCTTGGAAAAGTTACTTTTTGTCACTGAATGTCTATTTCTTCACTTATTAACTGGAGATAATCAAAGCTCTCACATGACTGTTACAAGAACTATAATGAGAGCATATGTGATGACTCTGAGGATACAGAAATTAATACGTTTCCTTCCCTTCTCCCCATTTTAAATATGTTCTGTATTTCTGGTCCCTTTGCTTCTTGGTCCCTCCCTTCTACGACATGTGACTAAGCTGTCCCCTATCCTTGCTGCCTTCAAATAATAATGCAGTAGAAAGTATGATTAATTGTAAGAATAATTATGAAACAACCCAGAAGTCCACTGACAGGAGAATGGATAAGGTATGGTACAGTCTACACAGTGGGTTATCAGACAGCAGTGAAAATGAATGAACTACAGGTACCTGCAACAATATAGATGTTATCTGCAAAAGGTAATGTTGAGTAAAATAAAAATAAATTTCAGAAGACTACATTCAGCAATGACACCATTTTATGGAGCTCAATAAATGAAAAGAAATATATATCTATGTTTAAGCATACATACAATTGTGACATAACTAAGTGACAGAAACATCTCAGATACCCTGATTCAAAGTTTATATTTGGATATTCACCTGAATTGTAATGTATACTTTATACATGTACACACCAAACGCAATCAACCTACCGTTGTTCTAGTATTATTGATTTAAAAAAAAAAAAAAGCCAGCCAACACATGCCACCTTTCATCTAACCCATTGCCAGCGAGTCGATTCCAACTCATACCGACCCTGTAAGGACAGCGTAGAAGTGCCTCACACGGTTTCCAAGGCTGTAAATCCTTATGGACGGTTTCCAAGGCTGTAAATCCTTATGGACGACAACTGCCACATCTTTCTCTGGGGAAGAGGCTAGTGAGTTTGAACCGCCAAACTTTCAGTTAGCATTTTAACCACTGTGCCAGCAGGGCTCCTTACCTTCATTTACCTACTTTGAATTCAAATCACAATGATAGTTATAAATGGAAATTCTTTGCTTTTTGTCACAAAAGCTTTACATATACCATGGCAGCCACAGCTGTTGAGGTCAGCGGCACCACAACAGCTGTGAAGGGCTAGCAATTTAGTTGTGTGTTGAGGCCTCTCCTCAAGATCCCATCTGTGCTGACTTCAGACTAAAGAGAATAAATTTCCTCCAGCCTGAAAACTGAACCATATGCTGCAATAATTAAAGGTACCTTGAGCCAGTTCAGCAATACCAGAGATGCTGAGGCTGATGACCTGCAAGCACCCCGAAGCAGTGCACACAAGGCACCACCTGTTAAACAAAGGATGCTTCGAAAGACACAGCAATAGGCTGCTGCACCCAAAAAGGCAGAAAGGAGTCCACTGCCTACATGTATTACTGCAATACCTTCTCGCAGTCTTGGTGCCTGTTTAAACGCACAGTGGAAGTTTTCAAGTCCAGGAGACAGAAAAGGCCACACAACTGCAGCATTTAGAAGGCCCCACAGGTACTTTCTGTTTTGCATACTCTTTATCTCTGAAGTCCCTGGGTGGCACAAACGGTTAAGTGTTCAACTACTAATGGAAAGGTTGGCTGTTTGAACCCACCCAGAGGTGCCTCGGAAGGAAGGCCTGGCAATCTGCTTCTGAAGGGTCACAGCCTTGAATATCCTATGGAGCAGTTCTACTCTGTAACATATGGGGTCACCATGAGTCAGCAACTGGTTTTTTCTTGTTTTTGTTTTTTACTTTATCCAGATCTGTACTGTCCGATACTATAGCCACTAGCCACATGTGGCTATTTATATTTAAACAACTAATTAAAATTAAAATTAAAAATCCATTCCCTAGTCACATTTCAGTTGCTCCACAGCAGCTCATTACCATATTGGACAGAGCAAATAAAGAACATTTCTATCATTACGGAAAGTATTGGACAGTCCTGATCTAGACATTAATTCACTTAAAACCACCACCAGCGGGCTGAACATAAAAACCTTGGTCAACAGGAAACATCAAGGATTAGTCACCTAGCTAGGTAAAGGAGAGGGTCAGTGAAAAAGAGGAAGTCACTCCACAAAATGGATAGACACAGTGGTTGCAACAATGGGCTCAAACATATCAACGGTTTTGAGGATGGTGTAGGACCGGGCAGTATTTCCTTCTGTTGTACTTGGGGTCACTATGAGTCAGAACCGACTTGACGGCACCTAATAAGTCATCTAGCACAATTAATATGTTCATGGGCTTAGATGGTAGAGGTTTCTCTCTAGCTTTGTCTTTATTTGCCCAATTCACTGTTTGGTGTTGCACAGTGATGAGGAGAACAGACTCTGCAGTTAGATGGTTTGACTCTCTAAAATTTATCATTCTGAATTAACTACTCAACTGCTTTCATTTTCCTATAAGTAAAAACTGAATAGCTAACTCATAGGTTTGTTTGAAAATTAAATGATATAATGCTTATAAACTTGTTAGTTCCATGCTTGGCGCATGGTCAAAGTTCTACAATTGTTAGCTATTACCCTTTATGACTCTTACCAAAGGGGAGGAAAAGGAAAGAAAGATGCCGAATGTTACGCATCACAATGTATTTAGAGCTGTGGTAAAGATTCGCAAGGAGAGAAAATAAAACTGCATGATCTTTTTAGTTTTTATTTGTAATTTGATCATTTCCTTTCTTACGTTTAAAAAGCACGTGACACATAGCAGCTTATTAAATTCTCACAACCATTTTATGAGGTAGGTACTCATAGTACCTACCGATTTTCAGGTGAGAAAATTGAGACACTGAGAGGTTACGTAACCTGCACTAGATCATACAGTTAAAAATGGCAGAGCCTGGATTCAAATCCAGACAGTCTGTACCCAGAGTACCTGCTCATAGCCCTTGTACAATACTGCCTCAACATTCCAGAAGTCACCCCTCCAAAACAAAAAACCTCTCCAAGCATTTATTAGGTAATATTAGAAACAGTTTAATGGGTTTTACAAAGACAGGGAAGAGGAAGTTTCTAGGGATTGAGATGCGACAGAAGCAGCCATCACTGTCCTGTCTTCTGATTCCTCTACAGGGTGTTGATGAATCAAACTCTGTTTCTCGAAAGCGTTGACAGTGCTCCCTGGTAAGTGTAGTGGAAATTTTTAAGGGTGGTATGGTTTTCACAATGAGTGGGAGTCACCACATGTATTCACTCTGAAGGAGACAGTATTTGACATCGTACAATACACGTCACAATCCCACACGACTTTCAAATGCCGAGCTAAGACGTTCAGGTCTGGAACCTAATCCATTTTTACATATAAACAAAAGTAATCTTTGTACTGCTTTGGTGTTTCATTTAATATACACTGAACCTTTCGGGATGACAACTATGCTGAAAATTGAAATAAACTTACTTTTTGGTCCAAATTTTATCAAGAGTTGGTCATGATTTTAGGTGATCGTGTCATGGTATCCATCACAGATTGAATTATGTCCCCCAAAAAATGTGTGTATCAATTGGGCTGGGCCATGATTCCCAGTATGCTGTGGTTGTCCTCCATTTTGTGATTTATATTTTAGGCTAAAGAGGATTAGAGTGGGACTGTAACACCCTTACTAAGGTCACATCCCTCGTCCAATGTAAAGGAAGTTTCCCAGGGGGGTGTGGCCTCCACCACATTTTATCTTACAAGAGATAAAAGGAAAGGGAAGCAAGTAGAGAGTGGGGGACCTCATACTGCCAAAAAAGCAGCGGGGGGGAACACAGTGCGTCCTTTGAACCCGCGGTCCCAGTGCAAAACTTCTAGTCTGGGGGAACAATGATGAGAAGGCCCACAGACAGAGAAAGCTTTCCCCCGGGGCTGATGCCCCAAATTTGGACTTTTAGCCTACTTTACTGTGAAGACATAAATTTCTCTTTGTTTAAGCCATCCACCTGTAGCATTTCTGTTACAGCAGCACGAGATGACTGAGACAGTATCTGAATCACCAACACAACGCACCCGTATCCGTCTCCATATAGCTGCACATTTAGCAGCTAAACATTTACAGTCGTGTGCTGCTTAACAGCCACCATACGTTCTGTGAAATAGGACGTTACGCGATTTGGACTTTGTGGGAACACATTATATACAGACAGGTCCCATACAATCCATAGTTACAAACCAATCCTGTAAAGCCTGTTATATTAAAACCTTATGAGAGCCCTTCTGACATAGCCTGAGAGCTGTATTGCCAGGTGTGCAGCTGTGGGCCAGGCAGGGACTTTGCACACATCTGGGAGCAGACCAGTCGGGGGGGTGCAGAGAGGTGGCCACAGAGACTGGGCAAGGAGCGGGTGTGCAGGTGCCAAGAACTCTGGCAGTGGCAGCCCACTGCCCCGATGTAACCACTTCCTGATCATGTGCAGTCACCGCTAGAGGCAGGAGCCTGCAAAAGCCCGGGCCAGGCCAGCGCCTCTCCCAGCACCCAAAGCAGGAGCAGAGGAGCCCCCAGCAGGTGCTGTGCTACCACAGGACTGCGGAGCTGCTGGGTAAAGCCAGGAGGACAGGAAAGAGGAGGAGAGGAGGGGGCAGTGTGGGGACTGCAATGTGCCCTGGAGCCCCACTGCTCATTCAGTCTGGGGGGTTGGAGTTTTAAAAACTGGGGGAAAATAATAAACAAAAGGAGAGCTGCTTTCCCTTTAAAAAAAAAAAAAAATTAAGGGAACACAAACATACATGTGCATCACACTTTGAAGAGTGGTGTCTGGGGTCTTAAATGCTAGCAAGCAGCCATCTAAGATGCATCAGTGAGTCTCAACCCACCTGGATCAAAGGAGAATGAAGAACACCAAGGACACAATGTAATTACGAGCCCAAGAGACAGAAAGGGCCACATGAACCAGAGACTGACTACATCATCCTGAGACCAGAAGAACTAGATGGTGCCCAGCTATAACTGATGACTGCCCTGACAGGGAACACAACAGAGAACCCCTGAGGGAGCAGGAGAGCAGTGAGGTGCAGACCCCAAATTCTCATAAAAAGACCAGACTTAATGATCTGACTGATACTGGAAGCACCCCAGTGGTCATGGCCCCCAGACCTTCTGTTGGCCCAGGACAGGAACCATTCCCGAAGCCAACTCTTCAGACATGGATTGGACTGGACAATGGGTTGGAGAGGGATGCTGGTGAGGAGTGAGCTTCTTGGATCAGGTGGACACTTGAGACTATGTTGGCATCTCCTGTCTGGAGGGGAGATGACAGGGTAGAGGGGGTTAGAAGCTGGTGAAATGGACAGGAACAGTGAGAGTAGAGAGAGAGAGCGGGCTGTATTATTAGGGGGAGAGTGACTGGGAGTATGTAGCAAGGTGTATATAAGTTTTTGTGTGAGAGACTGACTTAATTTGTAAACTTTCACTTAAAGTGCAATTAAAAATTATATACATACACACACACATATACAGACAGACAGATAGATCATCTGAACTAGGTAAACCATACCTGAAAACTGGTGCCAAGTTTCTGATATCTGCTGCTAACCAAAAGGTCAGCAATTTGAAGCAACCAGCTGCTCTTTGGAAACCCTATGAGGCAGTTCTACTCTGTCCTATAGGGTCACTATGAGTTAGAATCGACTCGACGGCAATAGGTTTCTTTGTTTAGTTGTGTTTCATGTAACTCTAACATGCCCAAATGGCTATATAAAACTAATAAGTCCTTAGAACTTTTAACAAAGACACACGCTCAGTTATTTTTGGCCCAAAACTTCCATGTTGGCTTAAGTACTCTTTTCTTCTCTGAATTCAGCTGGCATTTTTCAGGCTTAGAATTCCACAGGTGGGAAGAGAGAAGGTGGTGTGAGCCCACCCTCCCCCCTTAAGATAACAGCAATATTACTAATTTATTACTTAAAATGTACCAGACCGTTTTAAATGCTTTACATACTCCATTACTTTAAATCCTCACAACAATTCTATTGTTGGTCCTATTTGCTAATATGGAAGTTGACCTAGAGTTTATGTAACTATTGCAGTCCCAGGTCATACAGCTAGTTGGCAGGACTGGGTCTGGAACCCTGTCCTCTAGCATTAAAAAAGTCTTCACTCACTCTTATCTTTTTCATATATTTGTGTTCAGCTTAAGATTTCATTTGGAGAGCAAACGGGTCCCACTATTTAACATAAAAAAAAAACTGAACACCCGTAGTTTATTTGGCTATTATTCTCATCCTTTGATATCACTTTGGTCTAGGTCTTGAAGCACAGTTTAATTCTGTGTTGTTGTTTAACTTTCTGTATGTCTGTGACAATTATGTCCACCTCTTGAACGTCATCCATTTGTATATAAACTTCCCGCAGATAAATACACTAGACTGGAAGTTACTGTAAAACACATTTCTTTGTAACTCCTGTGTGGCACCCAGCCCTGCGACTTCACATATAAGATTTTCAGCAAATAAACTTGAAAAAAAAAAAGAAAATTTTTCTTTTTTTTGCTTAAATTTGAATGAGTTGGTTGAATAGATGTACTTTTTTTGCCCTAGGGAAAACAATTTTATTTGGTATAAAATATGCTACAGATAACAATGAATAGCCTTGAGACCTTCATATGCGCACAGCAGTTCTGCCTCACCCCACCCCCAATTTCTTATCAATACAGTAACACCAATCAATCTGTAGGTGGAAGCAAGAAAAAAGTTTTAAGTTACGGAACTAGTAGAACATATTTTCCCTACAGGAAGACTGCTACTGTGACTTGTGTATTCTGATTAAGCTTTTTTTGAAGTTTAGCATTCAAATCTGCATTTTTACTTGAATAATATTCACCACTGTTATTTTTTATGCAGATCACATGAAAAATGAAGCTTACATGCCATGATAACTTGCAAAAAAATTACTATTCATCAGCATGAATCAAGAGCCTGCAATTATAATAGTATCCATCGGGAAAAGTGGAAAAAGCTGTTACTAAGGTCATAAAAAATGAAAAGAAAGGGGAGAAAATAAAGAATTCATTTTTTGCATTTAAAACCATACAAGTGTCTCAAGAGATTAGTATGGCTCTCCAAGATCAAAAAAGTATATTAATTATTGGAATAAAAACTTAAGCTTTTTCTTCAATGTTTGAATTACAAAAGTAAATATGACTTCATAGACAGAGGACCAGGCCACATTGATAGCCAAAGGCAAACTCTGCCCATGAGTCAGCCCTGCCTGGCACATCTCAGGGTTGAACGAGATGCTGGAGTCCTGCGAGGAGGGTCAGGTGGACAGAGCAATACAATAATGAGCAGGTTTTGAGAAGATGTGGGATAGAACAGGTGCTGGCTGACCCAGAGTAGGAGACTGAGATGAAAACTTGCTTAAAAGAACGAGAAAAGAAAAAGAAAACGGGACAAGCAACACTAAGAAAATAACTTCAGATGTGCAGAGGGAGAGAGGCGCTTGCCTGGGGAAGGTGGGCTGCTTCCTTCTCTGTGCTCCGAAAGCACTGACAGCCGTTTATTCTTTTCTTTGTCCTTTGTAAGTCTTCCTCCTCCACTAGACCCAACAGAAAACCAAAACCCATTGCTGCCGAGTTGATTCTGACTCCTGGCGACCCTACAGGACACAGTAGAACTGCCCCAGAACTGGTAGATTCGAACTACCAACCTTTCGGTTAGCAGTTGAGTTCTTAACCACTGTACCACCACGCCCTTAAAAGACAAACACTGGGTCATATCCATATCCGTATTCCAAAATTTGGAAACATAAAAGAAGCTCAATAAACGAACAAATAAGGGTTAAATGCCCAGTGCTAAGGAAAAACTTATGACAGATTTTTTGGTTGGCACAGGTAGAATCTAGGAAGCCAAACGGCCACCAAGAGGCATTTGAAACTGCAGTGAAGAGGGTGTGCAAGAATTTACAGTCAAAGATGGCCAAGTGAACACCTGGATCTACTGCAGCTGTGTCTCAAAACTTCACTAAAATAACAAAGAAGGTATCTTTTTAAGTAAAGGGTGGAATTGTGCATAAATAGACAAGAACTAAGAGAATAGGAGATAACAGAATATAACTGTAGAAACAGAATTAAAAGACCAGAGGCTGACTGAGAAGAGGAAAAAGAGGTGAAATCTACACTGAGACTCCAGAAAGTGAGGGATTAGTGGCATCCTGAACTTACAGAAGTGAAATGAAGAAATATTAAAAAGAATGTAAAAAAATACTGAAGATTTGTTGAACCCCAGATCCCCCCTGACTCTGCATAGCCTGGGAACTACCCTCCCCCCGCCCCCTGCCACCAGGAAGAGGACTGAAGAGAGTGAACCAGGCATAGCTGAAGGCAGGGGTGCCATGCTGAAAACAGGGGGAGTAAGTGAAAGTCCACATACTGAGCTCCCACTCTTCTCACACTGGAATCCCACAACAATGGCAGCCAGGCTTATATCCCCAAGGCAGGTGATGGGAAGGCACTTTTCTGGGGAAGTTGGCCAGCTTAAGAGAAAAAATAAAATAAAAAAGGACCCAAAATTCCAACAGCCAGGCTTTTCCCAAGACAACCACACTACAAGCAGCATTGTCTAATATGGTAGCCACTTAGTAACATGTGACTAGGGAGTCCTGAAATATGGATAAGCTGAACTGAAATGGGCTACAAGTGTAAAACACACTCTAGATTTCAAGAAAGTTAGTATTAAAGAAAAAAAGAGTAAAATCTCAATTGCTATATTGTGTAAAAGTTGAAATAATAATATTTTTGATATACCGGGTTAAAGAAAATTAAAAATTAAAATTAATCGTACCTGTTTCCTTTTAATGTTACCAGAAAACTTAAAATTGTTTCTATTGGATGACACTGCTCTAGACTGAAGACTCAAGAGCCTCTACTCTTACTCACAGAATCAGCTTTTAATACACTACTCTTAAAGAAAATGTATCAAGGATCATCAGACATTTGAGAAACTCTTTAATATGAAACACAGAAACCAAAACAAATAAAGAAAACAGGAATGTGGAAGAGAAATAAGAAGCAAACTAAAAAAAAACAAAAAACTATTCTGTTATCCTTGATAATAAAGAGTAGTTACTACAACCCTGCTTTTAAATTTTTGAGAAAATATTCTTGGAAATTGAAAGTACAATAGCAGAACTGAAGTGTGGCAGGCATAATGCCTCCCGCCCCCCGCGCCCCCAAGATGGCCACATCCTAAAGCCTGGAACCCGTGAATATGTTACTTTATATGATAAAACAGAATAAAGGTTGCAGATGGAATTAGGTTTACTAATCAGCTGACCTTAAAATAAGATTATTCTGAATTATCCCAGTGGGCCCAATATAATTACCAAAAAACCAAAGTGAAGTTCTACTGAGAAGCACATGGGGTTGCCATGAGTCAGAATCAGCTTGACAGTAATGGGTATACTAAATGAAAGGTCACCAGTTTTAATTCAGCAGCACCATGGAAGAAAGGCCTAGAGATCTGCTTCTATAAATAAAGATTACAGCCAATAAGACCCTATGGAGCATTTTTACTCTGTAACACATGATATCACCATGAGTCAGAATCAACTCAATGGCAATGGATTTGGTTTTTATTTATCTATAGTCAGTGGTAATTTAGACTCTAATCAGTTTCAAATCACCGTCGTCCTAGGTTCATTCATAAATAATTTATTTTAACAAGCTGGAAAGGACAGGGGAAGAACTATAGTTATATCTTCAAGAATCCCTGACCCTACGTATCCAGAACCAGTCTTAAAAATAGACAGAAAAGATCACGTATTAGCATGACTTCTGAGGGAACTTAACAATTCAGCTGCCCAAAATCGTCTGATCTACTGGTACATTCTGATACATCAAATTCCCAACAACAGAAAAATTTTAACGTATTTCAGGAATATTAAAACTTAAATGTTAACAGGAAAGGTAGTGCCCATTAAAATTTCTGCATAAATTAGGGAAGAGAAGCTGTGATGGAGAAGGGCAAAATCATTAACTTGAAGGACAACCAGCCCAGTCTGATGGAATGAACGCAGCAAATGATGAACTTTACCATTTTCTTTGCCCAGGTTCTGAAATGTGCCCCTTTCTATAAAACAGATCTTTCTAGGCAGTCCAGTTACTGTTTGTCAGGACACGCTCTTATAAAACATGATATCCCACATAAAATAAACTCTAAACTCCTCAGATATCTATTCTTCTCCAATGTTTACACCGCTATATCAAACAGGTAAAGGCTAACTCTCGTTGGCAACATGAACTGACAGGAAGTAATCTATATTACTAATTGCATTTAGTAAACAGCAAATGGTTAGAATGAAGCCTCTATAATTTGTGTCAACATTAATATTCTACCATCACTTTCAATATTTTACGGTATTAAACAAAACTACCATGAAAGTAAATGTACGTTTTGAGACACTTTAAAACAAAGAACAGTAAATAGCTTGATAAATTCCTTTTTTAAAAGCACCCCTTTGCTGGTACTTGAAAACCAGGAAAAGTCTTCAAAAAATTTTGAATAAGATAGTCACAAGGGAGGCCCTTTGTATAAAAACATTAAAGGCAATAAAATGTAATAAAATGTTCCAAAACCTGAAAGATGACCTTCAAATCCACGAGAAAAAAGAGGGAAAAAACAAGATGACCTTAAAACTAAAATTCTAATGTGATTTTATTATTTTGTTGAAAGTCAGAGAGCCACAGGGTCTGTACTAAAATCTAATACTAAAATCCACCAGGGTTTCCAAGGAGCAGCTGTGGGTTCGAACTGCTGACCTTTTGGTTAGCAGCCTGAACTCTTAATGCCTGTACCACCAGGGCCCCATAACAGGCCTTATAATACCAAGGAAAAAACACTAAAAACAATCTGAAAGAATTTAGAGCTATCTGAATATAATATACGATGATTAAAAGCAATAAAATACAAAAGAGACTTCCAAATCTAGAATGAAACTATAAAAGCTCTTAACCACTGCACCACCAGGTTTAAGGTTTAAAGATTATTTCAGGGAAATAGTTTCAGGGGTTCACCCAGCCTCCATGGTTCCAGAACGTATGGAATCCATGAGAATTTGAAATAGTGTTCTACATTTTCCCCCTTTTGATCAACATTCTGCTACAGAACCTTTATTCAGAATGTTCAGTAATGGTAGCTGGGCACCATCCAGTTCTTCTGGTCTCATGGCAAAGGAGGCAGTTGTTCATGAAAGCAGTTAGCCACACCTTCCATATTCTCCTTTTATTCCTGACTCTCCTTCTTAAGCCTGCCTATTTTCCTTTGTGAGGAGCCCTGGTGGTGCACTGGTGGGACTTTGCACCCTAGCTATCTCTCCTCGAGCAGCAGCCTTGGCTATAAGCCTTTCATAGTTCCATTCTAGATTTAAAAGTCGCTTTCGTATTTCATTGCTCTTAATCATCCTATATTATGTTCAGATAGCTCTGGCAGGGTTAAAAAATATATATACTTTGCTGCTTCATAAGTTTACCTAGAGTCAATGTTATGGTATTATACCAATGTACTCACCTATATCAAGAATCAATAAAATTGTTTAATGTTTTAAATTCAATAAGAAGGTTGAATCTGTTAAAAAACCAAAACCAAACCCGTTGCCATCGAGTCAATTCCGACTCAAAAAGCGACCCTATAGGACAGGGTAGAACCGCCCCACAGAGTTTCCAAGGAGTGCCTGGTGGATTCAAACTGCTGACCTTCTGGTTAGCAGCTGTAGCTCTTAACCACTATGCCACCAGGGTTTCGTATATCTGTTAGGTACACTCGAATATAATATCTCATTTCAACAAAGTAGTGAAGTTCAGATTAATAAACAATCACATTTGAACCCGTACCCATCACTGGTGGGACTGCAAAATGGTATAGCCACTGTGGAAAACGGGGTGGCAGTTCCCCAAAAAACTAAAAATAGAACTACCATACCCACTGCCATTGCATTGATTCTGACTAATAGCAACCCCATAGGACAGAGCAGAACTACCCCAATGGGTTTCCAAGGAGCAGTTGGTGGATTCAAACTCTCAACCTTTTGGTTAGCAGCATTAGCTCACCACAGCTGTTAACCACTGCACCACCAGGGTTCCAGACCTACCATATAACCCACAATTCTACTCCTAGGGGTATGCACAGAAGACTTGAAAGCAGAGACTCAAACAGAGACTTGTACACCAATGCTCATTGCAGCACTATTCACAATAGCCAAAAGGTAGAAACAACCTAAATACCCATCAAGAGATGAATGGTTAAACAAAGTGTGGTACATACAATGGAATACTACTCAGCCATTAGGAGAAATGAAATCTCGATACATGCTACAATATGGATGGAGCTGGAAGACATTATGCTGAGTGAAATGGGTCAATCACAACGGGACAAATATTGTATCATCTAACTTATACAAAAAGACAAGAATAAGGCAAATGTATAGAAAACAAAGTTTATTAGTGGTTACTAAGGGCAGAAGGGAGTAGGAAAGGGGGTGTAAAGGGTGACGGAAAAATCACATTGTCTAAGGGTAGGGTTGCACAGCTGATTACTGCAACTGCTGTAAGTTGTACACCTGTCAAAAGTTGAACTGGAACAAATTGTGTGAGACATATACATACAACAATGAAAAAAAGAGAGTAGCTGCTGAGGCTGCTTCTCCACTCACTTAGAGCAACAGAGGAAGGAGAGTCAGGAATAGGAGGAGGAGATGGAATGTGTGGCTAACTGCCTCCATGAACAACTGCCTCCTTTACCATGAGACCAGAAGAACTGGATGGTGCCCAGCTACCATTACTGATCAAAGATTCTATAGAAGAATTCTGATCAAAAGGGGGAAAATATAGAACAGAATTTAAAATTCTTATGGACTTCAGACTTTCTGGAGCCATGGAGGCTAGATAAACACCTGAAACTATTTCCCTGAGATAATCTTCAAACTTTAAACCAAAAATATCCCCTGAAATCTTCTTAAAACCAAACAATAGTTTAGCTCAACTAGTAAAGAATGTCTATCTCAAGCACTGTGCTCTTTCAAGGTCTTTCAAGATCTACCTATACAGGGTCAAACTGACAACAGCAACTCGAAAGATTAGATAGGAAACTTAGGGGGCAGTGAATTTGTTAATGGGGGAGGAGCACAACTCAGAAAAGGAGGGTGAGAGTAGTTGCACAACTTGAAGAAAGTAATCAATGTCACCGAATTATACTTGCAGAAACTGTTGAGTTGATGTTTTGCTGTGTATATTCTCAACAACAAAATTAATAAATTTCTAAAGTTTAAATATTCAACATTAAAGGCAAAAGTTAGGAGCAAATAAGAAGTCACATTTAATTTTCAGTACTGATGACAATGTCATGAAGAAGACAGCATTTGATACTAGCCATGAAGGACAGGTATAATTTTGACAAACTGGGACTGGAGGCAAGAATTCCAATGGAGACCACAGGAAATGTGGGATATAGCGCAGACAGCATACTAAGGAATGGTAAATGGAATGCTGGAGACAGAATGACATGACACTGTGTAAGCCCTTTAATGATGGACCAAGGATCAAAAAATTCTAGGGCAGTGAAAAACCAACAAAGGTTTTTTGAGTAGAAAAATGGCTTTATTTACTCCCTACTGCACATTTAACATGTTAGAAGGGACTTCTGCAGAAAAGACTAAAGTAGAGACCTCATCAGGAATATGTTAGGATCAAAAAATATTATAATTGGAAGGGGCTTTAGACATCTCCTGATCCCACTCTTTCATTTATCCAGCTCAAAGAGTGTAATCTGTTCAAGATCAACTATAGTAACAGAGGCTATATAAGAGAGCTCAGGTCTTTTGATTTCTACACAGCGAACCCCTCGTATCTTTGTATTTAGTATAATTTTAAGAATAAAGATAGCTCTTTTTATCTCCCACCCAATTTCTACTACCACCTCTTTAATGAACAATTTGTGTTATTCATTCCTTCATCCCACAAATATTTACTGAAACCCCACTAGGAGTCAGAGACTGTTCTAGAGAATAATGACAAAATTCATTTCCTTCCTAGCTGGATCTCATACTCAGTAGAGGAAATAAGACAATAAACAAAGAAACACACAGTATGTCACACAGTGGTAAGTGTTATAGAGAAAAATAAAGCAGGGTAGGAAGGGAAAGAAGTGCAGAGTGGAAGGTATTACTATTACACAGAGAGTAGTCACAGACTACATTTTTCATAAGATGACCTGAATCAGAGCCCGAGCCAGAAGAGCAGCTAAGAGTGGACCCCAAAGACAGGACAATAAATATAAAAACTCAAGTAGGAAAGCAATTAACCAGTTTGAATGAATGAAGGAGGAAGGAGGAGGAAATTAAGCCACCGAAGCAGAAAGGTTCAGATCATGTAAGACCTTACAGGCCTCTGAAATCACCTCAGAAACAATGCAAAAGCCAAAAGACAATGAATATCCTTAAATGAAGGAAGGGAGGGAGGGAGAAAGAAAGGAAGGAAGGAAAAAGGCTGTCAAATCAGAACTCTACATTCAGCAAAAATATCATTAAAAATAAAGGAAAAATAAAAATTTCAGACAAACACAGAGAAATTTGGTACTAGCAGATCTGAAATAAAAAGTGTTAAAGGAAGTTCTCCAGGCTGAAGGAAAAGGATACCAGATAAAAGCTTAGATAAACACAAAGAAATGACGAATGCTAGAAATGTTATATACTCAGGTAAATATAAAAAACTTTTTTCACATTGTAAAAAATGCATTTGAAAGATAATTTACTGTTTAAAGCAAAAATGATGACAGTGTATTATGGGGTTTATAACATATAAACAAGTAAAATATATGACAAAAATAGCACAAAAAATGGGAGGAGAAATGGAAGAGCAGTATTGTAAGGTCTTTACATTATATGTTTAGTACAATATTATTTGATGGTAGATGATTATACGTTAAAGGTAGTATTTGAAATCCTAGAAGAACCCAAAAATAAAACAAGGAAATATAGCTAATAAACAAATGGAAGAGATAAAGTGAAATATTAAAAATACTCAATTCAAAAGAAGGCAGGAAAAAAAAAAAAAAAAAAAACAAGAACCACAACAACAAACCAGAGAAAATAAGTACACTTAATAAAACTTGGCAAGAAAAATGCCTACGAAGCAACACACTTAAGCTAGTTTGTGTTAGCGTATCCTCTGGGAATGGAGCTGAAAACCATCTTTACTAATGGATATAAATGTCTGCCTGAAGGATTCACAGATGACTTAGTGTAATACGGTCATTCTGTACTGCTTCCCTTTCAATCTGTCACAAAATACCTGTGCATGGTTTTCAAAATCAAGACATACTTTTAACCCTGTCATTACCAAATTTTTAATTTTTTTGGTGCTATGTGTTTTCACTAATTATGGCATTCTGATTCAAAGACTAATTCAGAATTTTTGATGAGTTACAAATTTTGAGATAGGTAATACAAACTACCAATAAGGCAAGAGGCCCTACAGTGCCACCCATCTGTGGTATGACATTATACCAATAAGAACTAAATAGTCTACTGCAAGCATCTTTCCATTAGGTTATATGGGGAACCTCTGGTTTTCCACATATGACATAGAAAAAAACAAAACAAACCCATCAGGGCTCCCAAACTATCACACAGGAAAGCCAGAATCACACTTGCAAGTCTTATCTCACAGAATAAAGGGAAAAAAGGTAAGAGTTTGTAAGACTAACATATCCAGGAAGAATCACTTAATAGAACGCTCAGCCTACACCACAATGAGGCTCCAACTCAGGCCTGCTGAGTTTTACCGCCTTGACACTGAATGCATTAGAACCAGAATAACTACTAATTTTTTTTTTTTTTTTTTTAAGGAGGTCAAAAAAAAAAACCAAACCCGTTGCCATGAAGTCAATTCTGACTCATAGCAACCCTACAGGACAGAGTAGAACTGCCCCAGAGGGTTTCCAAGGAGCGGCTGGTAGATTCAAACTGCCAACCTTTTACTTAGTAGCTGAGCTCTTAACCACTGTGCCACCAGGGGTAGCTGTTATACAGTTATATCAATGGTAATTGGTTTACTGTTAATGTCTTCTTATTCAAATAAACTTTTTGTACTAGCCATCAACAAACAGGAATAGCAGATGAGGACTTGTAAGAAGCAAATCTAGTAAAAAACTGAATTAAAACAATTATTTGTAAAATTATTTTTGTCATCTTTGGTTCATAGACCCATCGTGTATTACGAAGTGCATGGCTTCTTGATCAACATTCAAAAAGTCACATCAACAAATCTGTCTGCAAAAATGCAATTACATTTTCGTTATTTCACACTGTGGTAATAGGGACCAATTACCTAATATATTGATTACATTAGCAGAAGCTAATGGAGCAGAAAAAATATTATTTTAAATAAACAATTATTTTGTCAATGTTTCAATTTATCCTATTTGGTGAAATTTAATCAGCAAAAGCTCCAGGCTCAATGTAAAACTGGTCAAAGCAAGATTAGCTCAGCTCTCTTTCTAAGTACCAGGCCATGTCTTTGAGGGAGCCTGGAACTGAGCACATGCAGAGAGGCCCTGAAGGTAGAAGAGTCCCTGACTGCTTAGGACACACGAAAGGCAAAACCGCCCCCATCACTCAACTATCATCTCATTCAGAGAAGACCACAGCTCTCCAGGTCTGCAGATATGACATCGACATAGACCCAAAAAAAATCCACCCATGCAGTTCCATCTGAAACTGGGGCATCGTCTGCAGCTCAACGGCACGGCTCTCCGGAACGGCAGCATAAACTGCTGGTCTGTTCAGCACTCATCATTTCCTCACACATCTATGGCTTTCTCCTGCAGGCCACGGCTCTAATTCCGTCACAATCTGTTCAAGCCAACTCTAAACGCAACTCAACTTTAATCTTCGTTTTTACTCAGGTCCCCCCACAGCACCCACAGTTGCCGTTAAGTCAATTCTGACTCAAAATGACCCCATAGATGTCAGGGTAGAGCTGTGCTCCATACGGTTTTTGAGGGCTGGTTTTTCAGAAGCAGATCGCCACACCTTTCTCTCAAGGCACCTCTAGGTGCACTCAAGCCTGCAACCTTTCAGTTAGCAGCCGAGCATGTTAATCGTTTGTATCACCCAGGGACTCCTCTCTTCAGAAAGATTTAGTATAGGAGCCATTAAAAAAAAAAAAAAAAACCCAAATTTTCCTTTACCTATTGGAATTGAGAGAATAATTCAGCTCCTGAAAACGACCATCCCTGGATACATTCTGGAAGAAAAGACGATAGGCAGAACGTCGGGTAGAAGAAACTAAGTTTCTTCTAAAGAAATCAGCACAAAATAAATGCTTTTTTTTTTTAATCTCACTGCTTAACTGCAGATGAGACAAGAAGAGTAACGTGAAAGTTAAGTCAAACTCAGGTTGGCCTGCGAGTGTGAAAGAACTACCTCCTTTAGCACCTTCTCCAAGGAAACTATCAGAACCATTTATTTTCAACGGCATGGCCATTGCAGGGCTATCAGTTATGTGACGCCCTGTAAAAAGACAGACACAATTTCTAATTATACCCATTCTTTCATTTTAATTGCTCTAGAGAGTGAGTACATATTTAACTTGGCTATCTTTAAAAAATTTTACTTTAATGAAAGTATTTTAGATAGCTACACCACCATACATCAATTAGAAAGGTAATCATTCTGCTTGTTCTCAAAAGATTTTAAAGGAGGAGGGAAGGTGGTAGCGTTTGGTGCTTTTTAAGAAGTTAGAGGGCACCTAGTGAGAGAGATCATCCAGGAAATAAAGTTTATCAAAAACCCAAAATATGTAATCTGCATCGAGTCAAAGAACAGCAGGAGATTTTCTTTAATGAGTTTACTTACGTTCGTTCAAAAAGAAAATGTTCAGTTCACCGTGTCAGGCTTAATTTTCAATATGCTGTGAGTCTTCTACGTACTAAAATGACTACTCTAGAATGCTACTTCTGAGACGCAGAGGGCAACAAAATCGTAATCTACGACTAACAAAGCTCAAAATTAGCTCAGACATGTTACGAGTTAAACTATAAATGAGGAAAGTTCCATAAAATAGAAGGTATTACCAGTCAGTAAGCGAATCATGTGCTTCAACTGCCGCATACATTTCCCCATCGTACGTTCATTAATAAGAAAGCAATTTATTTCTGTAGATGAGTATTCCATCTGAAAATGTAAACTCAAAATGGTTATGTGTAGGCAAAAATGTCACTTAGTGTTAGAGACAGATGACTTTAAAGCATACACATGACCTTTATCTTCCTTGGTCCGTATGTTACACATTTTATTCTGTACTTCCACTACCTTCCATAACCCCCTTAGCAACTCTTAAAATAGTAACTCTGATTTCCCAAACACCTCTTCTCTCAAAACAATTCAATCCACATAATAAAACAGTATTGCATCACAGCAATACTTCAAAACCTCACTTAATTAAATAAGATCAAATGAGATAAGGCATATGAAAGTAGATTGCACAAAATCTGTCACATAAAAAAAAAATGTCACATAGGAGACATTTAATAAATATTGATGGAATCTGAATTCAGTGTAACCCCTCTGACACCGAAAGCATTAAAAACTAGAAGATTCATATTTAACAAAGAATTAGACCAACTTCATACCAATGGCACAGGGCAAATGGAACACATCAACAATGGAGAGTGGGAAGAAGCAAACGAATTTGACCTCACTAAATAATTACAGATGAGACACAAGAGTAATATAAAAGATTCCCCAGGCCCACTGTCCTTCATTTACTCTTTGCTCATTCAGCTAAGGGAAAACGAGAAGGGCATTCACTCTCGTCTTGGCTGCCTTACTGATGGGAGACTATTTTCTAAGTCATACTCCTGCTCTGAAAGCAGTCTTCTATTGCACAATGATTTTGCCAAATACTTTTATAGTCAGGGGACAATCATTTTAAAACTTTGATGTGAATACTGATGAATTACAAGAAGAGGCTGTATACAATCTCAACCCTCTTCCAAAAAATCACCATTACAAAACATTCCACAGTATTTTTGTAAGTTTTTATTATCTGAGTTATCATAAACATCTACCAAAATTAATTTGTGTGATAAAAACTATATCAAGCAAGACAGTGTGCTTCATTTTTTACCCCAAAACAGGGTTCTTTACCTAGGATCAATAAATAAGCTTCGGTGAGATCTGCTGATTATGTGAAATTATTGCCAAAAAATTACATATATGTATATGTACAGATATACATATTTCATGATTTGTTTTCTTATTTCATGAAAAGATCATGGAATAAACAAAACAAAGCAGCAGAATTTTTAACTGTATTTCTGAAGAATAAGCGGGGGAAAAAAATTAAAACAAAAGACTAAACGAAGGCCTTATATTTATATTCCAGATTTCCTCTGGTATGAGCAGTGTTTTAAACAAAGCGGTACCCTGGGAAACTGCAATGCTAGATAAGGTACAGCCAGGACAAGGAGCAATCTTGCAGTTGGGAAAGCCATCAGGAACTATTAATAATTCCAAAACTGATTGAACGGAGGCGAGTTGGGAGGGGGGAAAAGAGGAGTAATAGCATTGAGATTCTAAATGATAGAATTCCCAGCAGAAGGTACAAGGGATTGGAGAAAGCGCGCTCAATGAAACCACACTTCTCAGACTGTCCCACGTGACACTAAACATTCCTCTATTACAGTTTTATCCACACTTCCCGAATGACTGCAAGTTCTTCACAAATAATTAACTTAATGATCTTTGTATACCTGTCTTTTTATGAACACCTGGTAGAGGTCATAGAGAAAAAACCTATAAGTGGCTATGAACTCTCCCTGTATCTGCAGACCTCAGGGACTCCACGCACTCTTGCCATCTGTCTTAGTCATCTAGTGCTGCTACAACAGAAATACCACAAGTGTATGGCTTTAACAAAGAGAAGTATATTTCCTCACAGTAAAGTAGGCTAAAAGTCCGAATTCAGGGCATCAGCTCCAGGGGAAGGCTGTCTCTTTCTGTCAGCCAGCTCAACAATCTTCCCCCTGACTAGGAGCTTCTCTACGTAGGAACCCTGAGTCCAAAGGATGTGCTCTGCTCCCAGCACTTCTTTCTTGGTGGTATGTGATCCCCCTGTCTCTCTGCTGGCTTCTCTCTTCTATATCTCAGAAGAGATTGTTCAAGACACAACCCAATCTTGTAGATTGAGTCCTGCCTCACTTACACAACTGCCACCAATTCCCCCTTATTAACATCATAGAGACAGGATATATAACATAGAGGAAAATCACATCAGATGACAAAATGGTGGACAATCACAATACTGGCAATCATGGCCCAGTCAAATTGATAAACACATTTTTGGGGGGACATAACTCAATCCATGACACCATCTACACTCAGCATCCATCAATTTGGTTAACTATTCTGGCTGAACTCTTACCGGTGTCCAGGTGTGTCTTCCCCAGGTAAGCAAGCACTCATATCTTTCTCTGAAGGCACCCGTCTCCTTAGACTTCAGCTCGTAGGTCACCCTGTTACCTCAACTCTCTGATAAATTCAAAAAAGTCACAAACTTAACAATTGTCCAAGTTTGTTTCATTTTAAAGTTAGAAAAATGCTCTTTCCACAGCACTATCTTCTTTTTATTACTGCCTGAATTTGCTAGAGTATGAAACTGAATTTAAAGTTGCTGAAAAGAGAACTTAGAAGGAACACTATGAATGCCAAACTAAAACATTCTAATATAATTCTTTATTTTAAAACCTATTAGAGCTGTTCAATAATGTGATTTTTTTAGCTACTATAAAGCATCAAGAAAAATCTCATTTCTCTAACAATGTAATAATTTCAAAACTAGATTGCGGTAATGCATTTATACATAAACTACACTGAGAATTCAGCCTAATAAAAACACGTAACAGCTGATAATGATTTCTTAAAAACATTTACTTCATGTTTGACAGAATGCTTTGAGAACATCAATTACTTATTCATATTCCCTATAATTTTGTTTTACAAAATATTTCCTCAAATCTCTTGGGATATCACTACAGGGTTAAAGGCTGTCTTAAGATCAAAGATCAAATAGGAGGATGGGAGAGCCCTCTAATTGTCTATAGCAGCTTATTGATCTTTCCCATCTGCTATGCAAAAAAGGAAGTGCATGTTAAGTTTGAAAAGAAAAAAAGCTTTGAAACTAGAAATGACAGTAAACTGATCCTGGCAAAAGTTCAGAGGAAATTTTTCTATAAGAGATTCAACTCCCCTTTGCCAAATATAAACGATGTCAACAACAGGAAAATAAAATCTACTCAGTGAAATACTGTCGCTTATTTATATTTTTCTTCCTGCAAATATGTCACATGATCAGAATTCTATTATACAACCACACATAGTAAATGGGTTTTCAACCATCAAGAGGGCTTTATAAGCACCATGTATATATGGGTGAATAATGAGAGACAGCTGGGGCAAGACCCTGGCAAATATAGTTAACTCGGATCCAGAAAAATTACTTTCCTGGCATAGGCCAAAAACACAAGAATTTCCCTGGACTTTCCCTTATCTATCTGCCTAGAAACTGTCCTATATCTTCACCTTGCAAGCCATCAAGAAATCCCCAGGAGGCAAGAGGATATACCACATTGTTTTAGAACAGAAGAACTTTTTGTGTCCTGAGACAAATGATAAAAAGTGCACCTACAGTTTGGCCTTTGGTATTCAGCAAAGTATTTTATAATGAGATTCGCCTCTTTCTGTAATTGCCTTTTCCCTCTCCTTCCTCACTGAATAAAACAGGTGAATTTTATGCTATGTAAATGATACTTCAATAAAGTTGTTCATAAAATAAAAATTAGTAGACACAATGTTTTTTCTTCAATAAAGTTGTTCATAAAATAAAAATTAGTAGACACAATGTTTTTTCTTCAATAAAGTTGTTCATAAAATAAAAATTAGTAGACACAATGTTACTGAATAAATGGGTAAATCTACAAATAATTCTCATCTTCCTTCCTCCATACAGAAGTGTAGATAGGTCTCAAAAAAGAGGGAATGGGGAAAGAATGGTCTTTTTAACAAATGGTACTGGGTCAACTGGATATCCACACCAAAAAATAAATTTAGACCCCTACTTCATACCATATACAAAAATTAACTCAAAATGAACCAAAGACCTATATGGAAGAGTTAAAACTATAAAACTCTTATAGGAAAATACATGTGTAATGCTTTAGAACACTGGATTAGGCAAGGGTTTCTTAAACAAAAGCAAAAATAGGTAAATCAGACTTCAACAAAATTTAAAACTTGTACGTCAAAGGACACTATCAAGAAGGTTGATAGACATCCCACAGAATGGGAGAAAATATTTGTAAATCATATATGAGTATAGTATCCAGAACGTATTAAATAATTCTTCCAACTCAACTGAAAAAAAGGCAAATACCCCAATTAAAAAATGGACATAGGATGTGAATCCGCATTTCTCCAAAGAAGATACACAAATGGCCAATAGCCACATGAAAAAGATGCTCAACATCTTTAGTCATTAAAAAAAAAAACCCACTGCCGTCGAGTCGATTCTGACTCATAGCGACCCTGTAGGACAGAGTAGAACTGCCCCATAGAGTTTCCAAGGAACACCTGGTGGATTCGAACTGCTGACCTTTTGGTTAGCAGCCGTAGCACTTAATTTCCTAATTAGTCATTAGGAAAAGGTAAATAAAAATCATAATGAAATACCACGTTACACCCACTAGGATGGATTTAATAATAATAATAATAAAGTGATGAGTCAATAAACTAAAGCATACAATGAAATATTTAGCCATAAAAGGTTCAACATGGTTGAACTTTGAAAACACTATGCTAAGCGAAAAAAGTCAGTCACAAAAGACCACATATTATACGATTCAGTTATAAGAAATGTTCAAAAGAGTCAAATCCACAGAAACGGGAAGTAAATTAGTGGTTGCCAAGGGATGTGGGGAAGAGGACAGTGGGGGATATAAGGTTGCTTTTGGAGCGATGGGAATGTTCTGGAATTAAATAGGGATGACAGTTACACAACATTGTGGCTATACTAAAAACCACTGAATTATACAATTTAAAATGGTGAATTTTATATTATTTGAATTCTATCTCAATTTTAAAAATGTGAAAAAAAAAAATGGATGGGGAAAACAGTGGTGGTAGACAGACTGAGGATTCTCTGTGAGCAGAATTCCCCTGTGCAGCTTTTCCCTGGGATCACAATAAACATCTGGTCATAGAAAACTGGGTAAACCTTATACAACTGACAAGGCTTAACAGACAGGAGTTAAGTAGGGTTAGAAAATAATGACCTGAGGATCTAAAACAAGGGGTGGGAGCCCACATGTCTACTAAAAGAGGCAGACCTGCATTTGTATGGCCAATAGTGGCTACGAGGAGGAACATCAGTTTCCCATGTAGATGGAGGAAGGCAGGGTTCATCCATCAGCAACTGCTGAACTTTGACCCGTGTACTGAATATTTGTCTACAAAAGGGTTTTCACATGGCCAGCTGCAACCCATTAGTGGACTGTAAAACCAATTTAGTGGGGCATTATCAGCATTTTTCTAAGCGAACTAAACCAGGGATTAGAAATTAATTGAATAGAAAATATACTGGACCACATATAGTGAAGTATTAGTTGTGGGTTTCAGTTATATGTATTTTTGTTCTAAAATCTAAAATATATTTTTCTGAATCCTACTCCAAATAAATCTGAACACATCTAGTCTACAATAAAAAAAAAAACCCATTGCCATCGAGACAATAGCTAGTAAAATTCTCTGCTGCAGACCATTAACATTCTCAAGGCATAAAACAATCCATTTATTAAATTCTTCAACAACTAGAGTAAAAGATTTACATATTTAATAGCCCATATATATGCAAGAAATTATGTCTAAAGATATGTTACATGAAATACCTATAAATTACCGAAATTAAAAGTATTTACATGATTAATATTTTCTATCTAACTTTACTATTACTTCCATTTCCTATTAAATATACTCGCTTCTCACTTATCGACTGTCTTGTCATCTGACATTTCTCATTTACAACATTAAAAAATTTACTATCTATTTTGCACATTAACGATGTACATCTGGCAGTAACAAATGCCAAGGTGTGAAGTGAGGGTAACACGGGCTATGATGGTTAAGGTTATGTGTCAGCTCGGCTGGGCCATGATTCTCAGTGGTTTGGCAGTTGTGTAATGACGTAATATGGTAGTTATGTAATGATATATTCAGCCTCTATTTTGTGATCTGATGTGGTCATCCTCCATTTTCCAATACTGCTGACTTTCTCATAACAACCTAGTCTTTGGAACCTAACCATCTGAGGCTATTAGAACACTTGAAAAGTGGCTAGTGTGATTCAAGTACCGATTTTTTTTTAATTTAAATTATAATTTAATTTAAATAGCCACTTGATACAGCTCTAGATAACATCTAGCATTTTCTGTTTCACAGACATCAAATTCCACTTCTCTTCTATAAATCACAGAATACTGTAAAGGACCTGACTCACTCTTATTTCTTCAACCACAAAAAGCAACGATCTCTGTATATTTTGTCCTTTTGAAAATCATCTTTATGTTTCATTGGTATAAAAAGATTATAATGGATAAGTCTAAATTTAAGACTAAAATAATTAAAATAGCCTAGAGAAGTCACTTTAAAATGAATAGCTCCCACTATTAAGTGATTATAAACAGATAAACAAGTGTGGTGTGACAGCAACAAAAGGCCTCTTCCGCACAGGGAATTGATAGTTAAGGCTTGCATATGTTGAGTAAAGCTGTAAATCACTATGCCTTTCAGAGGTAAAATTTTCAGAACGGTGAAATATTCGTCTGGAATGATAATTGGGAAACAACTGTCTAAATTTTATTCATAAAACACAGTTTTGAGATAACAGCATAGTATGAGAAGTTAGGAGCCCTGGTGGTACAGTGGTTAAGAGATTGGCTCTTAACCAAAAGGTCAGCAGTTTGAATTCACCAGCTGCTCCTTGGAAGCTCTATGGGGCAGTTCTATTCTGCTCTGTCCTACAGAGTCACTATGAGTCAGAATCAACTCGACGGCAACAGATTTATGAGAAGTTAAATAATGTGCCTCAAAAAAATGTTCTTTGGATAAATTGGAAAATGCTTGGTTAAACATAGATAAAATAACTTCCCTTAGGGAAATTTTTACATATCCTTTAATAAGTTAATGTTCATTGTGAAACTCCATGGGGAATATTATGGAAGGTTTAAAAAACTTATCTGACCAATAATCATGTTCTAACCAGCATTTCTCAAATTTTCCTGGTTTTAAGAATCGCCTGGGATGCTTCTCAGACACAAAGATTTTCAGGCTCCTACCCTGGGGATTCTGATGCAATGGGCCTGGCTGAGGCAGGTAATATTAAATCAAAAAACTAAACCCCTTGCCACTGAGTTGATTCTGACTCATTGCAACCCTACAGAACAGAGAAGAACTGCCCCGTAGGGTTTCCAAGGCTGTAATCTTTATGTGGAAACCCTGGTGGTGTAGTGGTTAAGTGCTACGGCTGCAAACCAAAGGGTCGGCAGTTCAAATCCACCAGGCGCTCCTTGGAAACTCTGTGAGGCAGTTCTACTCTGTCCTATAGGGTCACTATGAGTCAGAATCGACTCAATGGCACTGGGTTTTTTGTTTTTTTTTTTTTTGGTTAATCTTTACTCAAGCAGACTGCCACATCTTTCTGCCATAGAGCTGCTGGTGGGTTCGAACAGCTGACCTTTCGGTTACCAGCACAGTACTTAACTACTGCACCACCAGGGAGCCTATCAGGTAATCTGACCCCGGGTAAATTCCATTAAGTTTGGGAAACAATGGTCTAGGTCACTCAGGGTATCCAAGAAACATCTGAAAAATGTATATACTACACAAATTTATACTGAACACACATATAGGCAGCTAGAGTGCTAAGAAAACTCTTAAAATTGATTTCATTATCACTGCCTCAATACATGTTGTTGTTAGATGCCAGTCTGTTCCAACTCACAGCAACCCTATGTAAAACAGAGCAAAACACTGCCCAGTCCTGTGCCATCCTCATAATCATTGCTATGCTTGAGACCACTGTTGCAGCCACTGTGTCAATCCATCTCACTGAGAGTTTTCTTCTCTTTCCCTGACCCTCTATTTTACCAAGCATGATGTCCTTCTCCAGGGACTGGTCCACGTACATGAGATGGAGTCTTGCCATCCTTGTTTCTAAGGATCATTCTGGCTGTACTTCTTCCAAGACAGATTTGTTTGTTTTTCTGGCAGTCCATGGTATATTCAATATTTTTCACCAACACCATAATTCAAAGGTGTCAATTCTTCTTCAGTCTTCCTTATTCATCGCCCAGCTTTCCCAGGCATATGAGACAATTGAAAGTACCACGGCTTGGTTCAGGCACACCTTAGTCCTCGAAGTGACATCTTTGCTTTTTAACACTTTGTAGAGGTCTTTTGCAGCAGATCTACCCAATGCAATACATCATCAGATTTCTTTACTGCTGCTCCCGTCTACTGTTGATTGTGGATCCAAGAAATATTGAATCCTTGATAATTTCCATATTTTCTCCATTTACCATGATGTTGCTTATTGGTCCAGTTGTGAGGATTTTTGTTTTATGTTGAATAGGGTGATATGAAGAGAGTGATTACCACTTTGTAGTTTCTTGTGTTAAAATCTGATAGCTATTTTATCATCATTGGGTCAGCCAGGATGTTACCTTATTCTAACCCAAAAGAGAATACCTGAGATATGAAACTTTAATTGGCAGATCATCTAATATTACCTCAAACAGATAAAAACCTCATTCAGAAATTTCAAAAAAAAAAAAAATCAAAATGCATTTGGTGGAAGAGAGTTTGTGATGACCAGTCATCCTATAATTCTGCATTTTTCCACTAACATCATCAGTACCTCAAGCAACAAATGTCACCTGTATATCCTGCAAAGCAGAGGTATCGTCAATTATCCTCTAGGTGAAAAAAGTTAAACATTATTTTAATTTGTTTTCTACAGGCAGTTACGAAGCTTTTGACAGTCTCCTTTAAAAAGAAAAATTTTCACTCAGATTAGTTTATAGCAAAAAAAAAGCAAAATAATGGGGAAAAAAGCCCAGAATAATTCCATCAACCAATCACCCAGACACAAGCACTATTAAGTTGATACCCAAAAAAACTCACTGCTGTTGAATCAGTTATGACTCATGGTGACCCCATAGGGTTTCCAAGGCTGTAAATCTTTACATAAGCAGAGTGCCACATCTTTCTCCTGCGGAGTCACTGGTGGTTTCGAACTGCCAACCTTTCTGTTAGCAAACACTTCAACCGCTGCGCCATCAGGGCTCCTTATTAAAGTCAATACACAAAAGAAAATATACAATTTTATTTTTCAAGACCTGGGATATGTTTTGTAATTTGCTTTTATCACTTAATATAATTACTTGCTCCATGTTCCTAAATATCAAGTTAACGCGAATAAAAGATACTCACATATTACACACTTACCATTTGCCAAGCACTGTACCAGCACTTTGAATAAGTTACTTTATCCTCACAAAAAGCCTTTTCAAGAG